>NW_007728309.1:13130-31685 GCF_000696425.1 Galeopterus variegatus | reverse complement strand
CCCTTTTTTTTTTTTTTTTTTTTTTTTCCTTTTTGTCTTTTTTTTTTCGTGTCTGGCAACGGACCGCAACCCTCAGTATTGTGCCCGTACCGGACCAGGACCGGCAACAGGATCGCAACCCCCGGTGCTGTGCCCGCCCCTCGCTCAGCCAGTGAGCGGGAACCGGTCTGTATGTGGGATCCGAACCCTCGGCGGGAGCGCTGCCGCGCTCCCAAGCGGCACACTGTAGCAGTGCGCCACCGGGCCGGCCCCAGACCCCACCTCCCCTTCATTCATGGAGTTTTGGGTCTGTAAACTGATTCAAGTCTGGGAATTGATTGAAAGATTGGGATTCTATCTTTTTATGGTTCAGGTTATATATTTTGTTCACTTGAGTTAGAATTTTCTCCTTATACAGATTGAGTAAGAATTTAGTAGGCTTTCTATTTCACTTCTAGAAGCATCATAATCAAGTAGCCAACACTATAAGTCTGTATGTTAGACTACTCTTATTGCTGCTTTGTCTCTTTTGTTCATCATGCCAACCATACCCACCTTGACTTTGACAGCTGAGTGTCACCACTTGGCCCCTGCCACCCCAGGATTTAATTACTCTCACTGAATTTAGGTTTCTCAGTTCAGCGACTTTAGCTCCTCCTGTGAAGTTTGACCTACAGAGAAGAGTGATCACACAGCTCTCCATGGATTCTGGAACCTTCCTCACAGATTTGGTGAAAGTTATGTCTTTTGAACTCTCCCAGTGTGGGTGAGTTGGTTTTTAATGACAAATTCACTCTAACATTCCAATCTCTGTAAGCCTTGGAATTGCTTCCTCTGCCTTTCTAACTCCACAAGCTGCAACATTAAATGCAAAATCTTTGCTTATTTGACCTGACTCAACTTTATTTCACTCCTGCCATTATCTCACACCATTAGTATTCATCCTCACATATGTTCCCTGGATTTATGTCTGTATAAATTAGAAATCTCAAGCAATTCTTTTGACCTACTTTCTAATAGGTCACACTTTATACTAACATTTAGGGACCTGCTGAGACTTGAATCTACTTATAGCTCCATAAGCAAACAGGGGTGCTGGAGGTGGATCCTGAGGAGAATCCACATTCCCTTGCAGGGAAGGCCATCACAGTTTTATCAGGAAATGCATGGTTAAACTTCTCAGACAGGGTTGGAGAGGCCACTGCTATTGGGAGTGAGAACCACCTGTCACCAGGGATGAAGAGGTCATTTCTGCTGGGGTAAGAAGGTCAGTTCCACTGGGGATGTAAAAGCCACTTCCACTGGTAAAAAATGGCTCTTCAGAATTTAGGGATTCAGCATGCCCAGCTTTATTATGGTCTTCTGACACAACCTCATCCCAATTTACAGGATAGCATTCATTCCCAATCAATGCCCTCACTTGAACAGTAAACATCCTATAAGGCTAGATGTTTAACTTCATTATAATTCAGCCAGTCACAGGATGAGATTCTGCATTTGATTTTCTCCAGTCTGATCCCTACAGCTACAGAGATAAGGGTCTCCTTCAGAGTACACAGACTATTTCAGATCATTTATGCAGCACTTGAGCTGTGAGTTTGAATCCCTGAGTTTATTCTTTTTTGTACCATTTTGTCCAGCAACATTAGTAGCAACTATCCAACCTCATTACACTCATTAGTTTTCCAAAAATGTTTGAATGCATCATATAGATAATCACCCAACTCATTGTTTCTTATAAAAAGTTGATTAGTAGTAACCAATGCAGATATTTTGTGTATCTCTAGTGCCAGATTATGCCATGGACCATCAGCACTCTTTTTCTACTGGAAATAGAGTTATTAGTGTCCTCTAATCTAGTTATATTAGAGAGCCAACTCCAGAAACCCCACAACAAATTTAGATAACCCATCTTTATCATTCTGTTCCTTTAGATCCATTCTCAGTATAAAAATGTGTTAGACAGAGATCTTCAGAGAAACAGAACCAAGAGGAGATTGTATTTGTCCATTTCTGTTGCTTATAACAAAATATCTGGAATTGGGTGATTTATTTTAAAAAAAAACATATATATATATATTGCTTACAGTTTTGGAGACTGGGAAATCCACAGTCCAGGGAACACACCTTGTGAGGATCCTGGTGGTGATGAAAGTGACCCAGGGGTTTCAATTGGCAGAAAACAGCAGAGCAGAGAGAGATAGCTCCTCCTGTACTCTCCTTTAAAGCCCTTATAACCACTTCCCTGACCACCATTTTTACGGCATGGTCCTACAATCTAATCACCTCTTTGTAGCCCCACCATTCAATTACCATAATAGGATTTCCCACCCTCAACAGTTACAGTGGGAATTAAGTTTAAGGGGACATTCAACCCACGTCAGAGATATATATGATATACCTTATATATCATACATGTGTGTTTGTATATGGAGAAATTGTCTTATGCAATTCTAGAGGCTAAGAAGTTTCATGTTATACTTGCTGTCTGAAAGCTGGAGATCCAAGAAAGCGGGTGGTATAGTTCAGTTCAAGTCCCAATGCTTGAGAATAAGGAGCTAATGGTGTTAGTCTCAGTCCAAGGGCAGGAGAAGACAGATGTCCCAGCTCAGGCAGTCCATCAGAAAGGGACAAATTCTCCTTCCTCAGTATTTTGTTCTATTAATGCCCTCAAAGGATTGGATGATGCCCACCCACTTTGGGCAGGGCAATATGTTTTCCAGAGTTCAACAATTAAACTGCTAATCTCATCCAGAAACACTTTCACAGACTCACTCAGAAATAATATTTAACCAAATATCCAGGCACCCCATGATGCAATCAAAACTATCTCACTTGATTTTGTTTTAGCTGGTAGTAATAACTGCATGGTTATATGCTGATAAAAATTTTCTAGCAGAGCAGAACAAATGATGGGGATGGGAATGCTAAACAAGTTGGACTCAAAGAAAGTGTTAATGAATGAAAATTGAATAAGCTGTATTATTAGCAAATTAGGAACTCTTGCAAATCAATAAGAGAAACATGAACACTTGAGTAGAAAAATAGCCAAAGAAAACAAACAGCCAATTAGTAAATGTAGAAATGCAAATATGTAGTAAAAGATGTTCATATTTTCTACTCATCAGAGATTAAAATAATTATTCTAATATGTAAACATCTTTTGTTTATCAAATTATATAAAATAAAATTCAAATAATAACACAAAGTTCTAATACGATCATTTGCTGAGAATATATAATCCCATATCTATGAATTTACTCTAAGAAACTGGAAAAATTTGCAAAGATTGATTTTCAAGGATATTAAAAGAGTTATTATTAACAATCGTTAAAAACAGACAACCAAAATATCCACCAAAAATGGCTTGGTTACATAAATTATGACACATCCTTATTATAGAATAAAAATTGGCCATTAAAATTATTGTATTAGTTTCCATACCATGTAGCGTGATCTTATTTTTCTAAAATTAAGTAAGTATGCATAGAAAAAAGGTTAAGGAGATACTCCAAAATGCAACATTTTACTTCTGAAATAAGGAATTATAAGTGACTTTCATTATATGCATATATACATGTATATATCTTTAGTTTTAACATAAAGAATGTGATTTCTAAAAAAAATTAAAGTTATATAAGAAGAACTAAAAAAAAAACTCTAGCCACTTTCCAATTAAAAACAAAAAAAACATAGCTATTAAATGAAAAAAAGGATATTCACTATCAATAAGAGACTGAACTTCATAAAGTTCATAAAGATGGAAATCATCAAAAAGTAGTCCTTGGAATTTACTTCAGTTCTTTTACTGACAAGAACAGTATCAACCACCTCCATCTCAGGGAAAAACACTATTACGTTTCTTCAGAAACCAGTCTATCTCATGAAAAAATCCAATCTCTCTTCATTACCAGCACCTGAACAAGATGCCTATTTAGTCAATTTTCAAGGCCAAAAAAAAAGTTCCATAGTTCACTCTAAATCTCAAAACCCCAACCGATTATGTAATAGATGAGGTCCGAAATTGAAACTTTTCAGGGAGTAGTAAGAGTCATTTTGCCTTTAAGGTGCCTCCACTTTTAGAAATAAGTGATTCAAACTTCCATAAAACCCTTTGTCACTAGAGATTTGTGAGATTCATTCCCTCTTAGGGCTGATGATTGCTCAATGTTTTTTTGTATCATGATGCCAGACTTGATGGTTTTTTATTACTATCTTCATGGACTACATGGGAGCTTCAAAAATTGAACCATTCTGTTTTCATTGCCTTAGGGTAAGTAATGGTTAATGATTACAGAGAGGCAAACTTCAGTAAACATTTTCACCAAAGAAGCCATAAAAAGCCCGAGATGACAGGTGACCATTGATTTTCAGTGGGATGCTTGATTCTTGCTTCGTGTAATGGATACCTTTGCCCTCTTTTTTGATTTTTGCTCAAAAGTCTTCTTATTACAAGAGTTTAAAACATCCGTGACTAACCCTTGAGGCCATTTTAAGAATTGCCTTACAGTCAAAAACAACTTTGTTGCAAATTTAATGCTCAAAATACCTTACATTGGCACGACCTTCATAACATTAAGGATTCCAGTTCCAGTTTTTAATTACTTAAAGGACACATAATTTCATTAATATCAACTTTCCCCATAGTATCAAGTAAAATAACAAAATATTAATCTGCCACAACTGATACGTTTAAAAAATTAAAATAATAAACAAATCTGCTCTTCTTTATATCTGTGCACAAAAAATTGTCATCCCTCATTTGTTTTTAACAAAGTTGCAAAAGGAAAGTCAAACACAACTGATATTCATAGAGTACCTTAAAAATATTAACCGTTTTATATTATGTATATAGGTTAATATTTTTCATTACATATGCTATATATCCCTGGATGCTAAATATTTTATAGATAAGGTAATAATCTTTAGAGAGATTTTATTAATCTTTTCAGGACACACAGGTAGTAGGTGGCAAAGCTGGAATTTCAAATCTGATCTGTTTGGCTCTAAGTCCTTCTTTAATTGTTTTTATATATAAAAATCTTGATATAATTTGGTGGCATATCAAATGCACTTTCCCACAGCATCATAATGCTAATAACTATAATAATTGTCATTATTATGAAATAAGTTTAGATTTAAGTTATATTCAAAGAATGCTAAACTAGCAATATTTTATATTAAATATAATTACTTAAAACAAATTTAAATAAAATTACAGTATAAAAAATGTATTTTCAATTCAATTAATCAAACATATAGAAAGTGACAGACACTGTAAGAACATGAGCTTTGAAACTAAATATATATATATATTTCAAATTTCAGCTCCTGCCTTTACTAGTTTGCTCACATGAGGCAATTTACTTAATCTGTAAGTTCCAGTTTCTTTATCTGCAATGCAGATATTCTAAATATGGCATACATTTTGATATTTTCTAGATTTTTCTGTATCTTTTTCTATTTCTTTATAGTGGTACCTGGCTTACCTTTCATCAAATTCTCCATAGTCTATGGTCTCGGTAGCAGCCTACCTCTAGGCACCTCTCTCTCTGTGTTCATTATCACCATGGAAACCAAGGTGACAGATCCTTTTTCTTCATGCTTCTGAGAGTAACCTGAAGGGAACATGTGTCCCAAGCTTGACCAATCAGAAGCTTGACCCCAGGACTTCAAATCTAGAGAGAGTGACACAAAGCAGAGAGGATATTTAGAGCCAGATTCATCACAACAGAGGGGATGGGGGGTAAGGGGGAGGGTTAAGCACAAGAACCACAGCATAATCTTGACTCTGATTCAAACAGCCTAAACCTGTAAGTACCTTTGTATCCTACCTACTTTCTCAAACCTGGTCTCCAAACATCTTCTCAATTCTGTGAGCATCTCCCATAAATTTTCCCTAAGCAATTATTTCTTTTAATTAAACACAGACATAATAATTTTCTGTTGCTTGTAACCCAAAATCTGATTTACATAATAATTAACGTGAAATGATACAATTTTTGTGAAAATTTTTTAAAAACTGGCACTTAGTGCATAATTTAACAATGTAATTTTAAAATTACATTCATAACTTTTTTTGTGATTTTTTTCAGAATGAATTTGTGAATGCTGGAATTATTTAAATGTATTTTGCGTATACTTCTCAGGAAAAACACTCCTATATGCAAAACATTGCTAAACACCTAAAATAAAATGCCTCGTCTTATTTAGCTTTTTATTTCAGGTCCTTAGTAATGTGTTTTATAAATATAAATAAATATTTGCTCAGTAAATATCTGTAGAATGAATTACTTAATAAAATCTGAGTGAGTGAATGTGTAAAGATGTTCTTATTTTTCACCTAGTCTGCTCTATCTTTAAAATGAAATGAGAGTAGGAAAAGACATGGTCACTGCCTAATTCCAATATTGTTCATAGAAGTGAACCTTTTCTTGCTAAGAAAATGGGTGGGGCTGTGGTTACTATGTAACTATTAGAACAAAAGCACAAATATTTGTAAATACTAAATACTGTGGAGGTAAAAAGAAACTTTTGTTTTTAATGTTTATATAGTTGGGCAGATAAAATGAACTGGAAGGGACAGGAATAGAAGCTAGACTTATTATAATATACTTTGATCTGCAAATTTGATTTTGGTAAAATGCACTTTATGTAATTGAAAAGTCAACGTCCTAAAATTGAAATGGAAATACAACAATTAAACCAATTGTGTATACAATTGGTGGCAATACGACACAAAGATTGTTTATTTAAAGTAATTCTAATACACTACAACTTGATAGTATTTTGTAAACTACTTTTAGTAATAATATTGTTTGTAGTTTTTACTTAGTTTTATCCTGAGACTATTTGTGAGTATATGGGTTAAATAAAGTAAATTTAAGTTGATCTTTACAACTGAGATTTTCAGCTTAGAAGAAATTATATATATAATATAATATTATATTATATAATATATATAATATTTCTGTTCCCTACGATATCCTGAAAACAACTTACCAAGTTAACCCAGACATTTTTTCCTAAGAGAAACTAAAGAAAGTGTCACAATCAGTATGATCATGACAAAAGCATTCAAGATCAGGAGCCAAACAAAATAGGCACCAATTGTAGGCTGCACTAAATTGAAGCAAGTCAAATATGCTCAATTCTAAATTCAAATGATACTAAAAAGAAAAAAAACAAAAACACTTTAATACATAATTTGAATGGTTCTAGAGAACCAACTCATTATTTTGAAAACTAGTAAATAAATTGGTCTTTCCTAAAAAGCCTTACCAATGAGTTGATAATGAGAAGTTTCTTACTGTAGAAGAATTCCAGCCAATGAATGAGTAAGAAACAAAAAAATATCAGCACTTCGAAACGTAATTAAGTATTGCATCCAAACTATTATCATCAAAGGCTTTTAATACCATATAAAAAGAGGTAAATATATATTTTAACAAATTAGTATCACAAAAACAATTTTTCCCTAAATTTGATCAACCTTTAGGTCTAATTAAGAATTTACGAGTAATGCAAGTGGCAATGGAAAATGTGTAAGAATAGCACGTGAATGAAAATAATTATACTCCAAGCTGTAAGAAGCTGTAGAGGAAAAATATTTCAGTGTGTTTAACAACAACAAAGGACACAAAAAAGAAGTCAACAGAGGGGTAACTAAGGATTGAAAGGGACTTAGAATACACAGCAACTTAATCATAATGTTTAAACGTGGTGTATTTTTAACAATCCTACTCTATATAATCATTATTAGAGAAAGAGAGAGGATGAAGGAGAAGGAAGGAGAAAGAGAGAAGAAAAAGAAGGGAGGAAGGAAGGAAGATTAAGATATAATTGGGGTATTTGAACATTAAGTAGATATTTGATTATATTAAAAATTGTCATTAAATTGTTTAGGTGTGATAATGATAAGATTATGTTAAAAAACTACATATGTTTTAGACATATGTATGGGTAATGTGGTTTTCTTTAAAATAGTCTGAGGAGTATAGTTACAGATAAAGCAAGCAGTTATGCATACAGTGGGTTATAGATAAAACAAAATCAGTTCAGGATAGACCATTTATGGAATTAGATGGTGAATACATGAAAATTTATCATATTATTAATACTATTTTTGTATGTGTTTGAAAGTTTTGATAATAAAGCATTTTAAAGAAAAATATATATTTACATATATGTATATATGTGTAGTTTTAAATGCTTATATTATAAATGTATAAAATGTTTTTAATACCTATATATAAAATATTTAAAAGAAAACTATATATATTTATATATGTATTTACATAAAATTGTTAAAATAAAACTGTATAAAAAATCTCTTTGAGGGCCGGCCCGGTGGCGCACTGGATAGTGCGCCGCTTGGGAAGCACAGCGGCGCTCCCACCCGAGGGTTCGGATCCCACATACAGACCGGTTTCCGCTCACTGGCTGAGCGAGGCGTGGGAGCAACACCGAGGGTTGCGGTCCCGTTGCCGGTCCTGGTCCGGTGCGGGGGCGACACTGAGGGTTGCGATCCGTTGCCGGACACGGAAAAAGACAAAAAAAAAAAAATCTCTTTGAAATATTTAATTATGGATTACATAAAATCTAGTTTTATATTATATATATATACATGTATTTGTGGCATATACATATATATGTGCATATCTGGGTGGCAGGCCATGAACAAGTTCTCTTTTGTCTGAATGAATAAATAACCCTTTTAAAGAAAAGTTTCAAGGTCAAACCCTTTTAAAGAAAAGTTTCAAGGTCATACATATATATATATATATATGGTTAACTTTGAAAAAATACTTCATAGTGATTTTTAAAATATTTTCTATATTTTAACTTGTTTTTTATGAGCATTCTGAGTATGAATTAACACACTGACTAGCTGACATTTCAAATAGCTCTAGAAGTGATAAGCTGTACAGGAAAATGCACAGACTTTGGACTCAGACAAATGGGTTAAATGTTGTCTCTGCCCATACAATCTGTGCAAACTTTGAAAGTTTATTTAACTTCTCTGAATCTCAATTTCTTCTTCATATAAAATGGGAAGAATATTATACATATTGCGTATAACACCTGGCACATAGTAAATATTCACTAAGCAGTTATTATTAGTAGTTATTATACTGGAATTAGAATATTTCTGAAATAATTCTAATTGCCTGCAGAAAGATCTCAAAATGAATTTTTTCACTCTTAAAAAATTGATTTCTATTTATAGTCATTTGAGTGCATGTTATCTCAAACCCATTTATAAAGAAAATGAATTAACTCACTCAATACACGAATACAAATGTGCTCACACATTCATTTTTCACTTCTGCAAACTTCCGTTTAAATTCTTGCTTCAGTCTTGAGTGAAAAGGAATTTAATGGTCAGCCTCATCAATGGTCCCATTATCACAAAGCTGTCATTCAAGCCAGTATAATTTAATACAATTTCTATTCTGTCAGTCTCTGCTCAGAATAAAACCAAGATCAAAATTAGCAAATTGTTTTACAGTTCTCCTTAGTACATTGACAGAAATATATCCATAAGTTCTGCTGCCTACATTATTTTAGCTCTAAGCAATGCCATAAAGATGTTTGATTCATGAATTTGAGCTTACATGCTCAAGAGCTATGGTTTTCAAGATTGTCTGAACATTAGAATCAACTGCAAAATTTTAAGAAACATTTATACCCAGACTTGAACCACAAAATTCTGATTTGATTTGTACTGGGTGCAAACACAGGCATTTATTTAAAAACAAATAAGTAAATTCCCAGGAGATTTTCTTTGGTGAGAAACGTTGGGTTCTTGCTATTCAAAGTTGGACATTTGACAAGATCCCTACGTGAATCATATCCACATAGTACATCATAGTTTGTAAAGTGCTATACCGTTCTGGCTAGAATTTACAGAATTTCTATTAAAACTGTAATTTGAAGTTGTACATGAAGCCCGCTAATTAAGCTTTTGTATAACATTGGCAGAAAAATTAGAAGAAAATGAGGTGGAGGTTGTGTTCAGACAGTTATACACGTTCTTAAGTCTGAAAAAAGAACATCTGGGTACTTTGAGAAAAAGAAACTGACAGCATGTTCAAACGTCATCATCGTCATTGTCATTAGTGTGCAAGAAATGTCATCTGAATTGTAATTTAGACTTAAAATTGAGCATTTATATTAACAGCAAGTGAAATTGCAAAATAGTTTTCTTTACAGATTGAATCAAGCAGCTTATATTCAGTTCTAAAAAGAGTATACATATTAATATCTATAGATAAATACTCATGCATTCGTTTCATGCTTATAAGAGGTTGTATAGAAATTATCATAAATCCATATGCACTCAAATCTCTCTTCTCTTCCTTGAGAATAGCCAACAGAAGTTTTCAAAGATTCTGGGTGGACTTATACAATGTGAAAATTTAGTTGAAAGGTTTTGCTTTCATTCTTTCCATTCTTTACAGCAAAGTAATCCTCATAAAAACATAAATCTGATCACAAAACTCCTCTGTATAAATTCTTGAGAAATTTTCCATTTTATTAAAAACAAAACAAAGAAGCAAGTAAACAAAAAGAACCCCTAGCTTCTTAGTCCTAAATAGCTCAGACCCTTTACCCACTCACACAGAGGTCCACCTTCTTTGCGCGGGCACACCTGGTTCACTTCCTCCATATGGCCAGTGGACCAGTTCTACCCTCTTTTGCATGGCTTGATCCTACTTACTTAAATCTCAGAAAGGCCTGCCCTACATACCCAACCCAAAATAGCTACCTACCACCCCCTATAGAGCACCCTCTGTAGCACTTTTCAATCTATTTTCTTGTTTACTAATTTATTCATTTTCATTGCCTATTTTAATAGTTAAGAATGTAAGATTCATGAAAGAAGGGATACTGTCTCTCTTATTTGTCAATGTAATAAGAAATTAAAAATGGGATATTATAAGATCAAAGCCCCATAAAAAATAAAATGGAAAGGGTATAGAGATCAGTTGGATGGGGGACTGTGAAATTTTAATGTTTAATATTTTAATTTTAAAAATCTCCCCCTTAATGAAGCATCTACTATGTCAAGCACTGTACTGGGGTGTCATATACACTATCTTTAGTACTCACAGCAGCACTCAAACACAGACAAAGTTGACCCCATTTTACAATAGATTAATTTCTGACTCATGAAGATTTTAGGATTTATCAAAAGTCCCATGACTAGTAGTGTTGAAGCCAAGCCGTAACTTAAACTCAGAATAATCTATACCCAATACTTTCTCCAATTAAAAAAGTTTGATGACCCATATAAAGGAATCTTTAGCAACTTGATGGTACTTCCTAAGAGTAAGGAACTTTTAAATATTACATCACCTACAGTTTTATTCCATTAAGACTAGTTTTATGCTATCACACTTATGCCCTACATCAGAGGATAATATGTGATGCACTTACATATATATAAAACTTAGGATATACAAATTTTATTTACTCATGTAAATTAAAGGATAGATATAATACATCAGTCAGGAACTAATTAGGCCTTTGCTATCACCAATTCCATCTTCTCCTCAAAGTCTCCAAATCATTTTTATGTGCTCAAATATTTCTTTTTCTTTTTAAGTAAACTTCTACTTTTAGCACGATTGTATATTTACAGGGAAATTGTGAAGATAGTACAGAGTCGACATATAGCCCAGACCCAGTTTTCACTATTAATATATTAGTATGGTGTATTTTGTTACAATGAATGAACCAGTATTAATTATTAAGTAAAGTTAATATTTTATTCCAATATCCCTGGAGTTTACCTAATGATTTTTTTCTGTTCCAGGATCTTATCTGTGATACCATATTATAGTCAGCCATCATGTCTCCTTAGGCTCCTCCTGGCTGTGACTATTTCTCAGACTTTCATTGTTTTTGATGAGTTTGACAGCTTTGAGGAGTAGAAATACTAACAGATATTTTATGGAATGTCCTTAAATTTGGAGTGTCTGATGTTTTTCTCATATTAACACTTGGGATGTGTTTTCAGAAGGAAAACCACAGAGGTAAAGTAGCATTTCTTGACATCATAGCAAGGGAATATGCTATCAATATTTTACATTATACATCACTACTGATGTTAACCACCACCTGACTGAGAATCCTGACTGAATCTGTCAGGATTCTCCACAGAAATGTTAATCTTTTTTCTCCGTTTTCATACTGTATTCTTTGGAAGAAAGTTACTATGTGTGACCAGCACTTAAGAAGTGGGAAATTAATCTCCCCTTTGAAGGAGGACTATCTACATATACTACTTGGAATTCTTCTGCTTGAGAGATGATATGTCTACCTTCCTCCCATGTATTTGCTTATGTAATTGTTTATGTATGTCAATATCAAACCATATTTTATTTTATACATTGGGTTGTAATCCAATATAATTTTATTTATTCCCTTGTTAAATTGTTCAAACTTCGTCTATCAAAAGCTCTTTCAGTTACCTCCTGTGTCTCTTTGATGTACCCTCATCTCTGCGTTGCTATTGCTATTGTTGTGTTGCAGCTGTTTTTGAACACTTGACTTTCTTGCACAGTAAGATGCTCCAGCCTCATCTGTATATTTCTTTCTTTTTTTTTTTTTGTCTTTTTCCGTGTCCGGCAATGGATCGCAACCCTCAGTGTCGCCCCCGTACCGGACTGGGACCGGCAACGGGATCGCAACCCTCGGCGTTGCTCCCGCGCCTCGCTCAGCCAGTGAGCGGGAACCGGTCTGTATGTGGGATCCGAACCCTCGGCGGGAGCACCACCGCGCTTCCCAAGTGGCACACTATTGCAGTGCGCCACCGGGCCGGCCCCTCATCTGTATATTTCTTGCTACAGTTTTAGAATCAGACATTTCTGTAAGGATCCCTAGTTTCTTCTGGAGAACAGTATCAGAAACCAAGAACTGGACTCTAGATGTGCTCATTACTACCGGGTGCTGCTGCTTTTAGGTCCTCTCAGCTGACAAAGGAAAAAAAAATACATATATGTATACTTAACTGTGTACATAAACACATCTATAAATATTTCTACATTTAATTATGTATATCTACATTAAACTAAACTTGAGTTCATTCTTAGGTTTCCATCTCTAATCCATGACCAAATTGATTATTCTAATGCCTGCTTTTGATGATCTGCAACCTCCCGCACCAACAGTGAAAGACTTGGCTCCAAGTAAACATCCATTTATTTAATTATTCAATTCCAATATAAAAGTATAGTAATACTATAATTGTTAACCTGCACACTCATGAGAAATGACTTTATCAACTAGAGTGTACAACTTATACATAGTTATTTTGTCTTTAGTCTTATATATGCCACTTATTCTCAAAGTTAGTTAGGTCAGTGTTTTTTCCCCCATACACTTAAATGAGATTGTTTTGTACATTTGCAATACAGTTAGATTGCTTTGTCATATCTGCCTTTTCTTTGCTTGTTTTGTTCATTTGAAATACAGTTAGACTACTTTGTCGCATTCTGCATTTTATTCTAGGAACCCCTAATCTCCTAACTTACCTTTTTTAATTTGCATACATTAAGGCTCTCTTTTGTGCTGCAAAGTTCTATGAGTTTTCACAAAGGCATAGTGACATGTAATCAACATTAGAGTGTCATTATGAATAGCTCCACCCCTCTCAACCTAGAAAAATAATAAATGAAAAGCAATACAAATTATTCAAAAAAACAGAAAAAGTAATACTGCATATCTGGAGAGATTGAGGAGATTAGTGCCACTGTCAAAAATTTGAAGGATACAGGGGTAGTCCTGGTCCATATGAGTCAGAAGATCTAATAGTGCTTTAAGTGTCGCTTATAGACAGCGATGCTGTTTAGAGACTTTGAGACTTTGAAAGGCCCCTTTAGGTAAATTGCAGTGCTGTCCTTTAGAATTTGGGAGAAAAGCCTTGCCATTCCTCTGAATATAGCCAAACTCTTTTTGAGAAACAGCCTGTTACTGGGCCTCAGCAGAGACCAGACACTTCACCACCAAATTACCATGGGACCTGTGCTACCCATCATGAATTAGGTGTTATCTGACCCACCAAGTACTAAAGTTGGGTATGCGTGGCAGATCCTCATCATCAAATGGAAGTGATATGTATGTGATTGGGCCTAAGTTAAAGGTCTTTAATGTGAGATTTATGTTAATCTGGCTAGAATTGGGGCTGTGTTTAATGTTTGATGCAACTATATGTATCACAAGCTTCAAATACTTTTAGTGTTCTTTTTTTCTCCCCTCTTGACTTTGGGATTCCCTAAGTACTCCTTCACAGGCAGCATCTGTGTCTTGCAGCCCTCTCAGCTGTCATCCATTTTTATTACACCAGAACCCTGTCAATGTGCTGGTAAGGCATGTGGAGAAGAAGCATTCTATCATCTTTCAATTAGTTTTGGCTTAGCACTAGAACCAGAGAAATGCTCTTCCCTCAGGTGAGATTAAACTCCACTAAAGTCTTTTCCCCTGGAGAAGAGGACTCAGTTATGGAAAAGGCCATGGATATATTTCACAATGTTTATCTTCCCTTTCACTTCACCAGAGCATCTTTCTTGGATCTTCATCATGAGAACCTAGTGGTAAAATCTGGTTCCTGGAGGTAAAACCCATGAAAGGGCTGGAAACCCTCCAAGACTACAGCTCCCAAAAGTTTCTCACTCTCAAGCTAATACCTGCTGAGCCTTCAGAAATTGTTCACAATTACCACTTGTGTTCCTACTAGTTTATGGTTCCAGAAGCTTCTGCTATAGGTAAGCATATTTCTGGTGTGACTATGGATTTCCTTATCTTTCCAGATTTAAGGATGGTTTGTCCTACAACATCAATTCTCTGATAGGTTCAAGAAAAGTTGTTGATTTTAATTTGTTCAGCTTTATCTTGTTGTATGTACAGGAGTGGTGACTTCTAAGCTTTTTGCACTGTAGGAATGGAACCAAATGTCTCAAGCATATTTTATGTGAGATAAGAAGTTACTGGAATTTCTGTTTTTTCAATCCTTAATTTTCTAATCATGTCTTAGAGATGTGCAAATTTAGGACAACAAAATCAAAATATTTAAAGAATCTGTGATTTAAACAAATTATTTTAAAGCCTGACACTATGAAAATTTTGTTCATCGATATTAATTCTCAGATTTTTTCCCCGTACTTTATGTGATCAGCTAATCTTTTTTGGTGTTCAAGGAGCTTTATTGAGAACCCTGAATCCATGAAGAATATGTTTCTGAAAAGAAAAAGGTTAAATATTCTTCGAAAAGTTCCTGAATTATACTTAGTTGTTAGGTAAGAGAATACTTTGCACTATATTAATAGGTTGAGTTTTTGGAAAATAAAAGCAAATTCAAAAGGTCGAAATGTAACTGTTTTCACAAATGTTCAACCAGATATTTGCCTTGTGCATAGTCAAGCTCAAACCAATGTAGAATGTATTGTTGTATCTCTTTTCCTAATAGTCTGCTACATAGTCCTCAGAAAGCAAACAATTTTTCATAATGATAGTAATTGCAATAGAATTTAAAATGGCTGAAAGCCAAGACCATATCAAAATTTCATGTCAAAGAAATGGAAAGATAAGGAAGGGAGGAGGTAGAAGAAAAGGGAAGTAATGAAGAAAAGAGAAAATGTGTGTGGGTTCCAATATTATAGACATGGAATGAGCATGAAGTATATAAAGCTTATAACTGTTACCAAGAAATTTGCACTCTAACATTTTTTTAGAATAAACAGTGTTTAAAAGTATATGCTCTGGTGTGTTATGACAGAAAGTAGATAATATTTAATTGCTAATAATTCCTTGTAACATTCTAAACACATTTTGAGAGTAGTATGATGAGGATTTTAGTAATCTATACCTATTTTTGAACTTTGCCAATGGATGGCATAATATTTTAATCAACTATAAAGCAATATCTTGCACAGCTACAGGGAGAAAAGCAATTGCCTTCTTGCCATAGGTCTCAAAAAAATAACATCCCTTTCAATATCAAGAAGTCAGCCTGGTATTGAACACAGTATAATAATAACATATTGAATAATTTGTTCAAGGTCACAGCTTATAAGTGATGGGGCTTCAATGACAACTTAAAAGAAAAATCTTGTCATTGCGTCATCAGAGTCACAGAAGTAAAGTACACCTGAAAATTAAAGATCTAGGTACACCCTTTCTGACCTTAATTATCACATATAAAATGGTTGATCTAATCAGACCAGCAGCCTCACAGAGAAAAGAATGACTGTTTTTCATATTTTCTGATAACAGACCTCCCTCCTAGACAAGAATAAATACATTTAAAAAAATTACTCACCTCAAAATATTCATATTATACATCAATATTGTAGTGGATTGAATTATGCACCCCCCAAAAACTCCCTGAAGCTTGAGTTGTGTTCCCCAAGCTTTATGTATTAGAAAGTTGGCCTTCACTGTGACTATTAGGAGGGTGGGAAATTCTATTATGGTAATTGATACATGGAGCTTTGAAGAGGTGATTGGATTGTAGGACCATGCCTTAGTGAATGGATTAAAAATGGTGGTCATGGGTGTGGTTCTGAGGGCTTTAAAAAAAGAGGAGAGTCTGTCTCTCTCTTGCTCTCCCTGCTTACACCATCTTGCAATGTGAGATCCCTGGGTCACTGTCACCACCCCGATGGGCTTTGGACTTCCCAGAAACTGTAAGCAATAAATTTTGTTTTCTTTATTAAAAATTTTTTTTAAAGTTTTAAAAAATTACATTCTAGTAAAGGAGAGGGGCTACCTTGCATATACTCAGGAGTCCTTTTTTAGAAACAATAAACTTGCTAAATGTTGGGATATCCAAAATCTTTTTTGGTAAAATTGTATTTGTGTTAAGTCCTAGAAAAATACCACTAGCCATATAAAAAGTAGTAAAATATCATTTTTGATGACTAGAAAATTTTTGAAGGTGGGTGCATTAAAAACCTCAACTGTGCACAAGGATGACTGTAAGGTCTACAGAGATATGGAGCCTGTTTCATTTATCTAGGTAGCTATTGTATGAGGAATTAACTTGATTTAATGGTAGCCTCCAAGTGTACTGCTATAAAAATTACTGTTGAACATACTTTCAATGAACAGAAAGGCTCAGACCAAATTAAAATACTCTAATCACACAGGCTATTAAATCCATTTAAGAAAGAAGGGTAAAGTTTGGGCAGGTTTACACTTAGGCTAAGCTGTAAGTGGATCAAAGGATCCTACTACCTGAATCCTGGGTATGTGATGTTCATTCATATGTCTCAGCTTTGGGACACATCAGCCTTCTCCCTAATGGTATGATTACAAGGTACAGACTTATGATTGAGCAAAAGAGCTCACAGGCAGAAGATTCTCAGGGCCAATGATGCATACTTTCTCTATCAGAGAGACACAAGACAAGATATCTAACCACTGGCTGTAGCTTGCTGAACAGTCATAGGTTTTATTTGTATTTGCAGGGAAATATGGGGTCAGATTAGGTATCACCAATAGGTGGTCACATTAAGGCTTGTGAATATTAAATACTTCAAATGTCTCATATATATATTATATTTTTGAAGGGTACTTCAAAAAGTTTGTGTAAAGATTCATATTATTTTAATTCTATTTTTCCATGAACTTTTTGACATACTCTCATATGTGTATGTATATGTATATAACTTCATAAATATTTATATTTTCTTCTTCCTTCAGTATCTTTTGATCAATGTTTAACATGCCCTTACTCTACACATTAACAATGTATCTATATTTAGCAAATTTTATGAGTTTCATTCATCCCGTTTGCTTTCTTTTTTTCTAAAAAATAATTGAATATTCTGAAGCCATAAAGAAATGCACGTTGAAGTAGCCCCTGACATATCACCCTGGGTACACCCTGTACTGCAGCATGTCACATGCAGCCATTCTCCATTTTGAACTTCCAAGGGTCCCTATTGCAATCCCAATAAATTAGTTGTATCCAATTTTTTCATAACCTATTTAGTGATTGTGGTATCATTTGGAGGACAAATAATAAAAAAACATGAGGAGAATGTGAAAGGTATATATGAAGAAAGAAAAGAAATTAAAAGACTAGTTCTAAAGGAGTAGGTATTTTAATACCCCAACAGCAAATTGTTGGGTCCGCCGCCAGCAGCCGACCCATACAGCCCTAGCCTCGTTCCTTTCAGTGGGCGAGCGAACGGCCAGGATTCCTCTTTCCCTCCAGTCCCCTTTTGAAGGAGACAGGGGAAGAGAGCCGTGAAGAGAGGTGAGCACACCACTGGCCCCAAACCAGCCCAGTTAAAGGACACTCAGACGCAGTGGGGGTTCTGTCAAGCAGTTCCGTTTATTAACACACAAGCATTGGCTTTTAAAGGTAAATGGCAAAGGCAGGATTTTTACATCTTCCAATCAGCTTAAGGGTTAAGGGCATGCATCCTGTCTCAATACCTAGCTATTGCAATTATGCAGTGTTCACAAGTGCAGCCAATAAGGGCTAAGGCAAGGTTCCCGTTTCATATGACTGTTGGCCTTTTGTATATCTTCTTTAGAGAAATGCCTGCTTAGCTCTTTAAG
>NW_007728309.1:0-12153 GCF_000696425.1 Galeopterus variegatus | reverse complement strand
GAAATTAACCCACGCACTTACTGCCATTTGATCTTCGACAAAGGCATTAAGTCTATTCACTGGGGTCGGGACTCCCTCTTCAGCAAAGGGTGCTGGGATAACTGGTTATCCATTTGCAGGAGATTGAAACTAGACCCACATCTCTCACCATTTACTAAAATCAACTCAAAATGGATTAAGGATTTAAATATACACCCTGAAACAATAAAACTTATTAAAGAAAATATAGGAGAAACCCTTCAGCAAATAGGGCTGGGCACAGACTTCATGAATATGACCCCAAAAGCACGGGCAACCAAAGGAAAAATAAACAAATGGGACTATATCAAACTAAAAAGCTTTTGCGCAGCAAAAGAAACAATTAACAGAGCTAAAAGACAGCCAACAGAGTGGGAGAAAATATTTGCAAAATACATGACTGACAAAGGACTAATATCCAGAATATATAAAGAACTCAAACAACTTTACAAGAAAAAAACAAGCAACCCAATCAAAAAATGGGCAAAATTTTACAGTTTAATGATGAATTTGCCTACTAAGATACCCTTGTATTAACACTGGTATCTGAGTACATGTACATCAGAGATATTATATTTTATGTTACTGAGTTTTCCATTACTCTTTTTGAGGCCTAAGGTAACAAGGAATACTTCAAGGAATTTTATAATATTTCTCCAATTTTGAGAGAATTTATGCAAGTAAATATTAAAGAAAAAAGTATGTCTAAAGAGAGAGAATAACTATAATCACAATAAAATACAATTTATATAATTTTTAGAAGAACATATGCATTCTATAATATTTTTAGGCTTTCATGAAAGATTAGGAATTACATGAGCTAGGAGTTGAAAACAACTGGTGTAAATTTTAATGATAAGCAGTTTCTCTTCAGAGGCTAAACGACATTTGTTATATTAATTCCTTGGGCAGGTTCTGATATATTAATCATTTGCTGAAGCATTTAACAAATGGACTTCTCTAACTTACTATCAGTAAATCATTAGACACCAGAAAAAGTTGATGCCGGTATATATTAATGTGTTTGCAATGCTGGGTGGGCGAATGCTATGAATATAGTATCCATTGTGTCTATACTTCATAAAGAGCACACAATTATGTGTGTGTGTGTGTGTGTGTGTGTGTGTGTGCACTTTATATATTTATAAAGTGTTAAGCACTCTTTTTTAGTGTTTCATATATAGAGAGTACTTTCCCTGTACCACACAAGTCATTCTGTTTCTTGTTTCACTCTCATTAGCAAGCCAACCAGTTTTTAAATTTGTGTTGTCATCACACCATGAGCTTTGTCATCTGCGCAGTCTTGCCTGCATTAGGAATTCTTTAAGCCTGAAAATACGAACTGCCAGGGCACTCATCTAAAGCTTTATTTGGAATATGCAGAATTGATTTGGAGAAAAGAGAAGAAATTATAT
The DNA here is from genome assembly GCF_000696425.1 of Galeopterus variegatus. NCBI lineage: Eukaryota > Metazoa > Chordata > Mammalia > Dermoptera > Cynocephalidae > Galeopterus > Galeopterus variegatus. The sequence goes on along the minus strand of NW_007728309.1, from coordinate 10,720 downwards.
TTGACCCATCTAAGCTAGTAACACGTATGTATTTTATGGCTCAACTTTTGTTTAAGGACTTTATATGTGTGTGTACCTGTGTATGTCTCCAAGAGGACCATATACCAATTTATTTTCATTTATCTAAGATTTTTTATAAGACACATCTAAAATGGGATCTCTCCTGTGCATTCTCTCTGGATCACCACATCGAGAGCATTCATCACATCTGATTCTCATCATTTAATTCCCTCAGTTTCAATTGGAACTTCTTTCTTCCATATTTTTATGATAAAAAAATTACTGCTGACAGAGCTATGCTTAAATATCTACTGATGTGTAATCTGATTTCTTAGAAATCATCACCTTAAAACTAAATTTTACACTCCACCAACTTAAATCATTACCTTAAAACTAAATTTTTTAGTGAGAAAAACAGCCAAGAAAGGATACTGAGTACTAACCAGTAACAGTATATAAAAATTACTATAAAAAGTACTGTTGAACATACTTTCAATGAACAGAAAGACTCATAAACCAAATTAAAGTACTCTAATCACACAGACTATTAAATCAGTTTAAGAAAGAAGAGTAAAGCTTGAGTATTCAGTATCCTTTCTATTGAGTACCCAGTATCCTTTCTTGGCTGTTTTTCTCAGTCCTTTGGCCCAAATGCTTCATATCCCTTTCTCTAAACACAGAGGGCAGCTTCATCTTAACAGGAAGCTTTCAACCATAAACTTTAATAGCACTTTAAACAGCCTCAAAATGGAATTTCTTCTTTAATTAAAAAGATGTTACTTTGTACATCATAATTGAAATACATCAAAAAGTTCCTTGTTAGAGCTCAGGATATATTACAAAGCCATTCTATAGCACAGCTGCAGGGCTTTGCTAATTGGAAGAATGGCAGATCAAATTCCAGAGAAAATTATGTCAGTTGGAATTCTAGAGATGGAGCAGCTTATTTAACTTGCACACTCAAAACAATTATGAAAACATGTCAAACCACCTTATTTTGTTTTGTTTTGTGAAAACGCAACACAAACTAAAATCAAACACCAGCAATGCATCATTTGCCTTTATGAGTATATATATAAGCATATGTATGTATAGAGAGAAATTCAATACTTTAAAATTAATATTACAAGTGTATGTACCTTCAAACTCAGCAATCTGGAAATGCTCACAGAAGGAAGAATAAGTGTTTAGAAACAAACCTGATTTTATCATTGAAAATTGACATGAGGAACTCATTTTAAATAACCAAAGTGCTTTAGAAAGATACTGTTTTTATTAGAGTTCCAAATTATCAGTTGTCTCCTTTGTTTAGACTTTCCAATTATTAGCTGTCTTTATTTTATTGATTAAAAAGTGTTTTCAAAAATCAAATTATTTCTGCTTTAATTTAGTACAAATTGTGCATATTATGCACTGTCCAGAACAAATTCATTTCTCTGCTCAACTACCTCTACCACACTCTGAAGCCACTATTTTAAATATTCTTTGCAAATAAGATCCAAAACTATGAAACATAAAGAAAACATAGGGGAAATGCTACATGAAATGGGAGTGGACAGTGCTTTTTCGAGTGAGACTACAAAGGCACAGGCAGTTAAAGCAAAAATACACAAATAGCACTACATCAAACTAAAAAGCTTCTGCACAGCAAGTATCAACAAAGTGAAGAGACAACCTACAGAATGGGAGAAAGTGTTTGAAAACTACACATCAGACAAGGTGCTAATTCCAGAATATATAAGAAACTGAAACAACTCTAAGAAAAAAAATGCAATTAAAAAATGGGCAAAGGACCTGAATAGACATTTCTGAAAAGAAGACATGCAAATGGGCAGCAAGCACGTGAAAAAATGTTCAACATTGCTAATAAGGGAAATACAAATTAAAACCTCAATGAGATATTATCTCAACCCAGTTAGAATGGCTATTATCAATAAGAAAATAAATGGTGGTGAGGATGCAGAGAAAAGTGAACCTTCCTACATTGTGATGGGACTGTAAATTGGTACAACTGTTGTGGAAAATGGTATAGAGGTCCTCAGAGAACTAAAAATAGATCTACCTTATGACCCAGCTATCCCACTGCAAGTTATATATTCAAAGTAAATGAAATTAAGATATCAAAAAGACACTTGCTCTCCCGTGTTCATCTCAGCACTATTCACAATAGCAAAGTGATGGAATCAACCTAAATGACTGTCATCGTATGAATGGATAAAAAAAACTGGTACATATATGCAACGGAAAACTACTCGGCTATGAAAGAAATGATATCCTATAATTTGCAGCAACATGGATAGAACTGGAAACCATTACATTAGTGAAGTAAGTCAGGCACAGAAGGAAAAATACCACATGATCTCACTCATATATATGTATCACATAAGGAAAAAAAAGTGGTTCTCAAAGAAGTAGAGAGTAGAATAATATTTATCAGAGGCCAGGAGGAGAAGTGGGGGAAGGAGAAGTGGGGGAAGGAGAAGTGGTGGACTAATGGGTATAAAACTATGCTACCTACCCTAAGTGACCCATTGTGCAGTATATGCATGTATTGAAAGAACACACTGGGGGCCAGCCCGATGGTGCACTGCTACAGTGCGCTGCTTGGGAGCGTGGTGGCGCTCGCGCCGAGGGTTCGGATCCCACATACAGACCGGTTCCCGCTCACTGGCTGAGCGAGGTGCGGAGCAACACCGAGGGTTGCGATCCCGTTGCCGGTCCCGGTCTGGTACGGGCGTGACACTGAGGGTTGCGATCCGTTGCCGGACACGGAAAAAGACAAAAAGGAAAAAAAAAAAAAAAGAAAGAAAGAAAGAACACACTGTACCCCCAAAATATGTACAAGTGAATGTTAAAGTCAAAAAAAAATTCCATTTCAAACATCCCCCTAACTCCAACACTCTTGATTTACTATCTCACAGAGAACTTACGTAACTTCTACTACCAAACATATCCATTTGCCTTCTGCTTTCTGGAAACAATGCAGAAGTATGCAGTTTCTTGTTAATACTTTTGCCTCTTTTTGCTTCTTCTTAGTGACAAACTTGTTCCAGGAAAGGTCTTACCATGTACTCTCTTCATACTATTTTAAAATATAATGTTTGGCTTCTGCCTCCAAGCATGACACCTACAGTTGGAGAACAGTGTTCTACCAGTTTTCTCTCTAAACATCTGTCTGCAAGATATATTACTTTTATTGAATTTGGCAGCCCTTCCTTGAATATTACAATTTGGAATTATAGGTGTCTTCTAGTTTTGTACAGTTCTCATTTATGCTTTATTTCCTTTGTTATTCTAGTGAGATTTTTGGTGAAATGGGCAACATTGTATTTGTTTGGTGCCATATTCACTATCTTATTTGCCTATTGCAGATGAGTGTTCCTCAGCCAGGGATCTGCTAAAGGCTGATTACATTGCTGAAGAATGGTTAATTAATTTATTTCTTCCCCTGGGGGAAGAAAAACTTTTGGTAAGTATAACTTGTAGAAAATAGAGCGATCTCCCCACCCCTCATATATAAGAAGTATATATGCTTTTAATAAAGAATAAACTACTGAGTTAATTAAGAATACAAGGGGAATTTTGGAGTTCAAATTATTTTTTTAAGCTATTTAGAAAAGATCAAAAAATAACAACTGCTATTTGTTGAGCACTTATGTGCAAGGTACTAACCGATGTACTTAACACAAATGAATTTCCTTTCATTTTAACTTCTGATGTAGAAACTATAATTATCCTCAAGTTTCAGGAGACAAAACTAAGATTTAACAAGGTCATATAACTAGCCTAAGGCAACATGTTTAATAAGTGGCAAAACAAAAGATACAGTTAAACACTGCAAAGGCAAACAATATTTTTAAATGTGTTTATTTATTCACTCTTTTAGCCATTTATCTATCCAACAACTATATGAATGTACACTAAATGCTAGACAACATGTTTAGTCTTATGAGCATAGCAGTAAAACAAAAATCAAAACCGTCTCAGTCCTTAGTGAATTCATAATTGAGTCGAGAAGATAGATATTAGTCAACAATAGCTCACATACTTGAAAAATAACAACCGTGATGATATTTGTAAAGGCAAAGTACATGGTCTGCTGAAATAAATCATAAATGAGAACTGTACAAAACTAGAAGAAACCTATAATTCCAAATTGCAATATTCAAGGAAGGGCTGCCAAATTCAATTAAAGTAATATATCTTGCAGACAGATGTAGAGAGAGGAAACTGGTAGAACACTGTTCTCCAACTGTAGGTGTCATGCTCAGGGTAGAAGCCAAACATTATATTTTAAAATAGTATGAAGAGAGTAATGGTAGGACGTTTAAACAAGTTTGTCACTAAGAATAAGCAAAAAGAGGCAAAAGTATTAACAAGAAACTGCATATTTCTGCATTGTTTTCAGAAAGCAGTCTCTTGGTAAAGAAGTGGAGGGAAAGACAAATATCCTTTACTATGGGTAAATCTACAACTGCCAGTTTCTGTTGTATGAAGGAAGTAGAGAGTAGACAGAACATCCAGAGAATTTGTATTATAAAGAACTGTATTGTAAACAAGGGAGAATTGCTGCTAGTTCATGAAAACATGTGGGTCTTCAACTTTTCAGTAACTTCCTTCAAAGAGTTTATCCAGTAAGAACTTCCCTTATTTCACGGTAAGGGTTAAGCAAACAAAAATTAGCCTGGGCTTTATACAAAAGTACTACAAAGAAAAGAAAAAAAAAAAAAAGAGGAGTAACGAAGATAGGAAAGAAAGTAGTGACAGATTAAAAGCACTCACTAGGAAAAGTTTTCCGTGGACCAAATAAAAATTGCAATCAAAATGATCATCATGAATTTAAGAAACTTAACGTAAAATAAGCACAAACAAAACAAGATTTAAGAATTTCTTCCAGAGATCAGTTCAGGAAATACATAGGAGATTATGAAAGGAAATAATCCAAGCTTCCAAATTTGGGATGTAGGAAATAAAGATAAAAATAATGGAAAAATTTAAATAAAAGCCACAACTTGAACAGTACAAAGGAGAGTAAATATTGCTGAAACTATGATAGTAGACACTGAGAATCTGTAGATGGATTAACTAAAACAAGATTAAATGAAAAGTAACACAAAATGTAAAAAATTTTTAGAAAAAATAACAGTTATGGAAATCCGATAATGGAGATCAGAAAACAACAGTGTTGCTGAAAAACTAAACAAAAAGAATAAATTAAATAGATACACAGATAGATAAAAAGGCAAATGGTAGATTGACAATATATTTTAGTATTTATATCAATAAAACTTTCAAAAATAAAAGACAAATTGAAACTATATGTGGAATGTGCATGTATTAAATTTAAACTGGAAAACAAAAATTAATACCAAAACTATTCAAAATGAAGAAAGAGTCCTTTGGGCTGGCCCCGTGGCTCACTCGGGAGAGTGGGGTGCTGGTAGCACCGAGGCCGCAGGTTTGGATCTTATATAGGGCTGGCCACCTTGTAGACCACACCATGCCAAGGGTTGCGATCCCCTTACCGTTCAAAAAAAAAAAAAAAAGAGTCCTTTGAGCATCCTTTCAAAAAAAAGTCTACCCCCAAAATTTTAAACTCAGTTAAGTTCTCATTCTAGTATAAAGAAAACTAACTTTTTCTAAACAAAATAAAATTTGTAAGATAATTCAGTTAGAGATGGCAGAATAGATGGCACCCACCATCACCCTCTCCCAAATCAACCAATTTACAGCTATCAAAAAGTAATGACTGCCAAGCTGGACCCAATAAAGCTCAGGAGAAGAGGAGGAGAGACCCATGAAGTTCATAAAGGCTGGAGAAGCCATGATGAGAGAGACCACTCCGACCATTTTGATCACTGGCCACTTCAAGGCTGGTCCTGGTGAGCACATGGAGAAAGAGCTGGCAAAAGCTGCTGCTGTGCCCTTTGTATGAAGTTGCTTGTAGGCTGCATGGGAAAAGATGGCTTTGGTGGTCCCCAGGCCAACAAGACCACTAACAGAGTCCCTGTGGACCCACATAGGAGGGAAGGGCCACAGACAACTGAATAAAGGAGCCACTCAGAGGCCAGTGAGTCATTGCAAAGGACCAGTGCATGGCCCACCCCATGGGAAATGTTTGGAGTGTGGGCGGTGGGGGGGATGGACCCACTGGGGGAACAACGGGGCACAGCATGGACAGCTGATCTGCTCTCCAGTCAGTACAAGCCCACTCAATGGAGACTGGTCAAGAACATAGAACTGCAGGGGATGCAGTTTGCTGAAAAGTCTCAGGCCCAGAGTAGGGTTTCCACACAACACAGGTATATAGGACCTCACAAGACCTGGAAGTACTTACAAGGTCAACAATTAAATCTGAGCTGTACAAAAATCCTTCCCCAGAGAAATAGCAACAGAGCAGCAATTTAGCTCAACCACAGGGCTCAAGTGCTGGTTCACACAGGAATTTCCCCCATTTTAGAAGTAACCAAAGGTCAACAAATTAGCTACAGTACAGACTTTAAGTGGTGGAAATAGATAGTGAATAATCCAACACAGAACTGAAAGAAAAAATAAAAAATCCACAGATCAGAGACAAAGTTCTGATATTAACCAGTAAAGGTCTAACACCACCAAAGAACAACTTTACAACCTAGAAATTCTGGAAGCCACCCATGATCCCATACCAGGGTGGGGGGAGGGCTGAAGTCCTCAGCCACCCCCCCATGTCCAAATCCAGCCTAGTGATGACCACCAGGCTGCCACCATTAGTGCCCTGAGCTTCCAAATTGGGGTGGGGAGGCCACAGCCAAGCCCCCCTAACATCCATATCCAGCCCAGCAATGACAACCAAGCTGCTGTCAGAAAGCCCTGTGCTCCCAAGTCAGGTTGGTGGGAGGCCAAGGGCCTCAGCCACACACCCTCAATGTTCTTCCTCATCCAGCCCAGCCATGACCAAGCCACCACCAGAAGTCCCCTGGACTCCCCTGCCAGAATGACGGGGGTGCCACAGACATCAACCATGCCCCTCCTCCCTCCTTCCTCCTCCTCCCACCCTATCTCCCTCCCCTTTCCTCTCTCCCCCCCCCCAACAGCTCTACAACATCTTACATTGTAAAATAGTAATAATAATAATAATTAATTAATTAATTAAAAAGAGTAACAAAGAGTTCTTCTTGAGGTAACTTCTAGAATAAAATCTTTAGCCAAGCAAGATATAAATGAAAACATTACAGAAAAGGAGTTGGTAAACATTTAATTACAGTCACAATATATAATGTTTTTGTTATATACCCTGCAAATGTAGAAATAACACAACTAAATTTGGATATGAATGAAGATACAAAACGGGATGAATGCATTGATTCTGATATCTTAATCTTTCATAGATAGAGGCCAGAAGATGGTATTTATACCTGGTAAATTAAGTAATACCGATAAAGCTAAATGCACAGGAACAAGGTAAATACTAAGAAAAATACTGCAATTGAAAGGTGGTGGTAGAGAGAAGAGAAAAGAAAAACTGAAAATGTACAAAATTTTTCATTGCTTGTATTTCATAATTAGAGAACACTGTGCATTATAGTGTTAAAACATTTCCACAAGTTTGAAATACCATGTAAATATACTAATTGCAGTGCTGTTTCTAATGAAAAAAGGACATCAGGCATGGGTGATTCCCTGAAAGATGGGAAGTCAGCAAGGTGAGTCCTATGATTGCCCAAACTTACTACCTTGAAAGAGTTTCCATATCATGGTGCAGAGATGGGGAACTCAGGTGAAGCCTGTAGGATTCCTCTGAGTCATGGAGACAAAGTTGGGAGTCCATGGAAACCAAGGAAGTTGCAGTTCACAGGAATACCTGAGAGAACTAAACAGAGGGATGACTCCGGAAATCATGAAACAAAGGAATCAATATTGCTCAATTTATCCAAAAGAAGGCAAAATAAAAATAAGAGAATGATAAAAACAATGCATAGATAAGACAAACAGAAGACAAATAAGATGACAGATATAAACCAAACATTATCAGTGATCACATTAAGTGAAAATGTTCTCACCACCCCCAAAAGGCAGAATATCAGATTACCTTTAGAGTTGTTTCCCCCCAGGTATCCTACAGAGTACTAATCAGCAGATGCCTATGCGAAAACTAACTGAGGCTGGGGAAAGGATCATCCTAAATTATTAACACTATGTGACACTTACATATTACTGAAAATAGTGCTTGTTTCTAGCAGCCAGACTTGAAAACCTCTTAATTCACAGGAAAATTGGTAGAATTCCTAGAAGTGTTTTGCCTCAGTAGTGGAAAAAATTAGAAGGAAAAAATAATGAGAAAAATAATGAGGAAAAAAAAATTAACCACTTGAAACTAATCCCAATAGACACAGATGTTAAAAATAGCAGTCAAGGACATTAAAACATTTACTTAAACTATATTTTATGTGTTCAGATAAATAAGTATAGACACGGAATACAATTAAAAGACCCACATCAACCTTCTAGGATAAAAACAACAACAACGAAACCTGAATGGGTTTATACGCAGTTTAGAACTTGCAGAAGCAAAAAATAGTAAACTTGACTATATAGACAAAACAATTGAAACTATCTGAAACAAAACATAAAGTAAAAAAAGAATAAAAAATAAATTCAACATCAGTGATTTGTGGGCCAGTTTTAAGCAGCCTAATATTTGTGTCATTAGAGTTCCCCCCCAAAAAAGGGGGGGGGGCAGGAGTGGACAGAAAAATTACTTGAAGATATTAATTACTGAAAATTTTTCTAATTTGATGAGACTATAAACTCAAAGAACCAAGATTTTAAGCACAAGAAGTATGAAGAAAACAGTATCAATGCACATAATAATCAAATTGTTCAAAACCAGTGATAAAAAGAAACTCTTAAAGCATTCAGAGAAGAGACACATTATGTACAAAGGAACAAAGATAAATATCATGGCAGATTTCTCACTAGAAACAATGTGAGAAGTATCACAATAAAGCAGTATCTTTTAAGAAGTTAAAAAAAAAAAAGAAGAAACCATGAACCTAGAATTTTACTGTCAGCAAAATAGTATATCAAAACTGAAGGCTAAATAAAGAATATTTCAAAAATATAAATGCTGAAGGAATTTATCACCAGAACATCCACACTTTAAGAAATGAAGAAAGGCTAAAAATATTTATGGAGAAAGAAAGTAGTATCACATGGAAATAAGAATCTATACAAAGGAAAAAAGAGTACCAGAAATGGTAACTACAAACATTGCTGTACACATTTATACCTGCATATGTAAGTTTTCTCCCTATCATTTAAATGTCTTTAAATATCTTTAAATGTCTTTAAAAATTTTTAACTATAAAACTGACCATGAGGAGAGAAATTAAACTATACTATTTTAAGATGCCTATACTGTTTGTGTACTATTAGATTGTGTCTTATGGATAAACTGTGATAAGTTAAAAATGTATACTATAAAACATAAAGTAGCCATTAAAATAACAAAATTAAGAACTATAGCATATAAAATAAAAACTGAAATAAAATGGAATTTAAAAAATACTCAATTTATCCCAAACAAGGCAAAATATAAAAGAGAAAGATAGAAACAAAGAACAGGTCATACATTCAACAAGATAGATCACAATATGGGCCAATAAATACACCTTAACACATTTTAAGAAGTAGAAATCATATGATGTCTACTTACATGTCAGAATGGAATTAAGCTAGAAATCAGTTTCAGAAAGATAGCTGGAAAATCACCAAATACTTGGAGACTAGACAGAACACCTCTAAATAACACATGGGTCAAAGAAGAAATCTCAAGGGAAATTTTAAAATATTTTGAACTAAATAAAAATGAAAATACAACTTATCCCAATTGGCGGATACATCTAAAGAAGTGATTAGAGGGAAAGTGATATTATAGAATGCATATATTACAAAAGAAAAAATATAAAATAACCAGCTCAGCTTTTAACTTAAGAAATAGAAAAAGAAAAGCAAATTAAACCTAAAGTTAACAAAAAAGAATAAAAATTAAAGCAAAAATTTAAAAAATGAAAACAGAAAAATAGAGAAAATCAATGAAATCAAAACCTAGTTCTTTGAAAATGTTAATAAGTTGATGAATCTTTAGTCAGACTAACAAAGATAAAAAGAAAGAAGACACAAATTAGTGATATCACAAATGAAAGAGGGTCCATCTCTGCTGATACCATGGACATTGAGAAGCTAATAAAGCAATACTATAAACAACTGTATGTCCACCAATTTGATATCTTAGAGGAAATGAACCAATTCCTTGAAAAATGAATTCTACCAAACTCATACTAGGACAAACAGATAATCTGAATAGGCCTGAATGTATTTTAAAAGTTCAACCAATGATAAACAACCTTACAAAAGAGATAACACCATGACTAAAAGACCTCAGTGTTGAATTCTACTAAACATTTGAGGAAGAAAGCATACCAATTCTCTATAATCTGTTCTAGCAAAAGCAGAGGGAACACTTACTAACTAACTCATTCTGAGATTTGCATTATTCTAATACCAAAACCAGACAAAGACATTAAAAGAAAGAAAAAATTACAGACTGATCTCTTTCTTGAACATAAAGGCAAATAGTCTCAACAAAATTTTAACAAGTTGAATTAACAATATATCAAAAGAGGGAGAAAAATGGCGACGGGTATGGAGCGCCCGTGTCAGGAAACGGCGCGATCCTGAG
>NW_007728308.1:315396-316229 GCF_000696425.1 Galeopterus variegatus | reverse complement strand
CGCCTTCTTTTTGAGCCTGTTTTATTGCTCTTTGAAAGCCAATCTCCCCTAGTTCTGGGGAATATTTTTTTCTTTGAAAAGGGATGATGAAGAAAACATTTACTAGGAGGCCATTTTTCTTGATGATATTTAGTTGCCTCTTCATCTAATTTTTTCTGATTTTCAGGGGTTAAAGGATCCTCATCAGAGTCACTAGTTCTTTCCTTATCCAATGGATTATTAGATGTTAAATTGAGCTTTTGTTTAGAAGTTGTAACCGGGAATAAGCTATCTTGGGACCCCTAAGTTGGTCCCTTCCTGTCTGACAGCAAGGGAGCTCTCTCTTGAGGATTATCACCCGGTACAATAAATTCATTTACATTTAATGCCTTGCCTTAATGTACTCCAAATAGAAAAGGCAGAGACTGGCATATTAGCTCCACCATGGCTTTGATGCTATTGTTTTATGTTATTTTTTACCTGATTTTAAGTTTTTAAATTTAATGTTTCTTTATCAGGAAACCATGGACTAACCTCTTGTACAAACAACAAAAACTCAGCCAACTGTGGCTTCTTAGTGTGTAAAAGAACATCAATATATAGGCTCCTATTCTTAGATGGGGAATTTTTCATTATTTTTCCTCTGCCTAGGCTCTAAACTTCTCAAAAATGAACAAAGGTGAATATACCCTTGAAGGTCAGTTTTATTTTTGCGGGGCCTAATAGCCGTCTGGCATGCAGGATTAGCATTTTCAAAAGCCAGTTGTTTTACATAGTCAAGATTAGTATCAACATTACTCAGTATTCTTTCTGTTGTTGTCATTAATCTGTTTACAAAGTCTGAAAAAGGCTTT
>NW_007728308.1:240371-314396 GCF_000696425.1 Galeopterus variegatus | reverse complement strand
AGACCACCTTTTATAATTAATAGTCCCTTCTTCTGGGAACCAAGGACAAAGATTCTTCACGCAATCAAAAAATCTTAATAGATCACTTGTTTTAACCTTTACTCCTCGTGTCTTTAAAGCTTTTTGTAACTGTGTTATGTAGACGTCATGACAACTTAATTCTTAATTCTTAATTCTTAATTCTTGTCCCATTATCAGGTGCGCTTATTCACCTTATCCTGACATGGCAGGTTCCCGTGGCAGACGAAGGTTTTACTCTTTCATTTTCGGTGGTCGACCCTCCGATGCGCCATCTTCCTCACGGTGTCCCCCGTATCCAGTGTCCCACGTTGGGCACCAAAAATGTCCCAACCCGCGGGATATTCAATGCAGACCCTGGAGGGGGGAGTGGGAATTGGATGGGACAAGAGACACGAGAAATGGAGACCAGACAGTATTCTGATCAAGTCTCGTTTATTAGCCAGAAGGTCACAGTTTATATAGACAGCAGGAGGGAATCAGCAGATAATTAAGTATGCAGATGGTTTACTGAGAAAACCGCAGGGCAGGTTGTTCTGGTAAATGGAAAATTCCCGTTATCTATGGCAAATTGCAAAGTTACCTACACCCATAGTGCGCAGGATGGGGAGGGACGGAAGATAAGAGCAAACAAGGCTCTGAGGCCTCGAGGCAATAGCTGGGTGAGCTCTTTTGGCTCCAGACAGGCAGGCAGCTGGGCTCTAATGGCTCCGGACATGAATGGGTGGTATTGCCCCAAGAAATGGCCAATAGTCCTTCTTTTTGCCATATTATGTATTTCAATTGTTGCTGCCTATTATGCAGCTTTCCGAAGTTACATTATATATATATATATATGGATGATATTATTGTGGGGGCCCCTACACCCAATCAGTTGGCCAACGTTTACAAAATTTTACAAGGTTGTTTGAGTAAGGGAAACCTTCACATTTCATCTGATAAAATTCAAGTTGTACCTCGTTTTAAGTTCCTGGGGTCACAACTAACCCTAGAAGGTGCCAGCCTTTTTATAACCTCAACTTTCTATTCAGTATGAGTACTCACTTCCTGAATTACAGGGTGTTTTAGGAGAAATTAATTGGCCTCAGTCTTGGATCCCCATCCCCACAGGGGAATTAACTCCTTTATTTGAGTTATTAAAAGAAAAGTCTATAACAAGAAAAATTCCATTACAATTGTGCCCTAAGCAAATATTAAACAAGGTGCAAAATTACTTAAACCGGGCCCAATTAGCCAGGCATTGTGTCACCATTCCTTTACAGTTATGGCTCCTGGCCAGCCAATCCACAATAATGGCAGTTTTGGTACAGGAAGGGCAGCCCCTCTAAAGGATCCATATTTCTCTTGGGGGGTCTCCCTGAGTTTACACCCTTATTGATTAGTTATCTGATTTAATTATAAAAGGGAGAGAAACTGCTATGCGCTGTTACGCCAAGGAACCAGATAAAATAATAATCCCCTATCGACTGTCTGATTTTACATGGCTTAACAGAAACAATGGTCGACTGGCACTGGCATTAGAAGTGTTTTGGGGCCTTATTGACTGCCATTATGGAGCTCACAAGTGGGTATCATCATTCAACCAGTTAAATTAGGAGGCCCCACGTTTGTTTTCCAACCATCCTTTAACTGATGGATATAGTATATTCACAGATGGGGGAAAAGTGGGAGCTGCAATTATAATTTATCAGCCTCAAACATTTCAACATAACCCCCCGCCAAAAAAGAGTTTTCAACCTTGCAATGGGTCCACACAATATAAAGAATTATTGGCAATTATGATGGCTTTAAAAGAAGTTCCAGACCCCATGAATTTGTTCTCTGAAAGTTTATATGTTGTAAATTTATTGCCTGGGTTGCTCAATTCTCATGTCCGACTGGAAAACAACCCTATCACACCACTAATGATACAGATCCAGTCCTATTCACAACAAAGAAACCAACCTATTTACGTGCACCATTTAAGGGGGCACCAAGGGCTGCCTGGGTTCCTTTCTTCAGGAAATGCCCTGGCAGACAAAATATCTACCACAGGCACCAATGTTTACACCACACAGTGTGCATTTGATTTTCATGCCTTAACTCATGTTAACTGGAGAGGGCTTCAAGCCCGATTCCCACAAATCCCAGTTTCACAGTTAAAAAGAATTATTCATACTTGTAAATCTTGCATCCCGTATTTACAGGTACCGCCTTTACAAACCCCCAGTGTAAACCCTAGGGGGCTCAAATCTAATGTTTTATGGCAAACTGATGTCACTCATTTTCCAGCATTTGAAAAATTAAAATATATTTTCATGTCTATTGACACTTATTCTCATGCCTGTCGGGCTACAGTCCACACTGGGGAAAAAGCTAAACAAGCACAAAGTCATTTACTACAATGTTTTGCCACACTCGGCCTCCCCAGTCAACTTAAAACAGATAATGGCCCTTGCTTTGTTAGCAAAGCCTTCCAAGATTTTTTATCCTCTTGGAACATATGCCACTCCACTGGCATCCCTTAACAATCCCCAGAGACAAGCCATAATAGTACGTCACCATAAGAATCCCACTCCACTGGCATCCCTTACAATCCTCAGGGACAAGCCATAATAGAACGTCACCATCAGAATCTAAAGAACCAACTTTTAAAACAAAAAGGGGGAATTATTAGCCCCCACCAACAGTTAGGAATGGCATTATTTACCTTAAATATTTTAAATTTTCCAAAACATGAGCCAATAACTGCTTTCCAAAAACACTGGTCAACCCAATCCCCACGTCCTGCCATTCAGGTGCAATGGAAAGATCCCCTTTCAGGACAATGGAGAGGCCCCAACCCGCTCTTAACTATGGGCAGAGGATTTGGATGTATTTTTCCTTTCAACGAGCCTGACCCTGTATGGGTGCCAACCAGAAATCTCAAGTTCTCACCCACTGCCCAGGGTGATAATGACCCTGAGGAAACCTTTCTTATGTTTTCCACAATGAAGCAAGCTTATCTTCTGCTAGGGGTCTTCTCCATGATTGGTGAAGCAAGTCCACCCTCTTCTCCACACACTCCGGCTAACCAAACATAAACAAACAGAAGGGGCTTGGACTTGCTGTTTCTGCAACAAGGAGGGTTATATGCAGCCCTCATAGAATAATGTTGTTTTTACGCAGACCATTCCGGCGTTGTTAAAGATTCTTTAGCTAAGTTCAGAGAAGGATTAGAAAAATGTAGCAGGGAAAGAGAGGCCAATTCCAGCTGGTTTGAAGGCTGGTTTAGAACTTTCCCTTGGCTCACCACTCTAATATCTGCCTTAACAGGCCCTCCATGCATGTGGGGTCAGCTAATGGCACTTATAAGGCACAACGTAGGGTCCCTCACCATGCTCACGCAGGTGGTGGAAAAGGTAGCTAATGAACAACACCCCCAAGACCCTTGGGTCAATTTGGCCCTTCAAAAAATTAACACCAAGGTGTAATCTCCTGTTTGGCCTCAGCTTGGTCGGATAGTCAATGATGTGTAAGATCCCCCACGGGGGGGGGGGGGGGACAACCTAAGATAGGCACAACCACACAAGACCAATACAGGTTCTTTCATCCTCGGCTTGGTTGGATAGTCAATGAAGGGTAAGATCCCTTAACGGGGGTGGGGGGACAACCTAAGACAGACACAACCACACAAGGCTTCTATTAAAACAAAAGGGGGGAACGATGGGACCACGCCCTTTTTCTAAGCAAAAACAACAGATGGCCTAAACGGATAAAAGGTGGCGCCCAAGGGGAGTTAAGGGGGAGGGCTAAGCATAGAGAGGAAAGACACGTGCACATTTGACATTTTCAACGATTGGCCTAAGCTTGGAAATCCCCTCCTGCTAAGCATATAAATATGATCTTTTATGTTATACTAAACGGAACTGCCTGACAGAACCCCTGCTGCATGTGTATGTGTTTGTTCCCTATCTAGGAGAGCAGCAGCATGCTCACCCATCTCTTGGAATCTCTTTTCACCCCATGTCCTGGGAGAGAGAAAAGGGCAATCCCTTTGGCCCCAACCCTCTAGGGAAAGGAAAAACCTGTTGGGGTCCCGTGCAGCTGCCGGAGACGCCCAACAAGTATGAATGTGTTTTAGTTTATAATTCATTTTTTATCTGACCTGATTTTTTAAAACTGCATAAAGCAGTAATTATAAAACTGTGTTGATGGGCTTTCGATATATAAAGGTGCATTTTCACAATAACAGCATAAAGGATAAGGGAGGGAATGAATCTACATTGGAGCAAAGTTTTTGTATACCATTTAAATTTATTTAGTATAAAATTGAACTAGATCATTTTAAAATGTTTACTGTATTACCACTAATAAATTATTTTAAAAATAAAATAAAAACATTAAAAAGTATTTAAAAATGAGAAACAAGAATATAGACTTACCACAAAATGAGGCAGTAATAGAGGAATAGAGAAAAAAGAAAAAACAAAAACATAAGACATTTCAAAAACAGATAGAAAAATAACAAAGTAAATCCTACCTTTGCAGTAAAAGCATTAAATGTCAAGAAATTAAACAGTCCAATTAAAAGGAACAGATTGGAAAAATGAATAAAAATGATCTTTATTTTATATGCTGTCTACAAATAGACACACTTAAAATTCTATGAGACAAACAAGTTGAAAGTAATGGATGTAAAACAATGTCATGAAAGTAGTGACAAAAAGTGCTGGAGTGGCTATGATAATATCAGACAAAAAGATGTTAAGACAGAAATTGTTACTACACTAAAAAATGACATTTAATGATAATAACATGATCAATAATTATAACCATATATTCACCTAATAACAGAGCCCCAAAATAAAAACTAACAGAATTGAAGGGACAAACAGACACTTAAACAATAATAGTGACTTTAATTTCACAATTTGATAGTGGAAAGAACAAAGTATCACTGAACAATAGAAGACTTGAGCAGCACTATAAACCAATGAGAGTTCAGCAAGTTTATTATTATCATTATTATTATTATTAGCATATTCATCATTACAAATAGTAATCTTTCTCCATGCCCTCCACCCTACCTATTCCTCCACAATCCCCCTCCCTCCATCCACCTTCCTTCTAGTACCCTTAGCTTTGTTCTCTCCTTCTGAAAGTCCAATATATTACTGTGGTCTTTTTCTTTTTCTTTCTTTCTTTTCTTTCTTTCCTTCCTTTCTTTCTTTCTTTTTTTCCTTCCTTCCTTCCTTCCTTTCTTTCTTTCTTTCTTTCTTTCTTTCTTTCTTTCTTTCTTTCTTTCTTTATTTTCTTTCTTTCTTTCTTTCTTTCTTTCTTTTGTTCTTTCCTTCCATCCTTCCTCCTCCCTCCCTTCCTTAAATCTATCTTTCTTTCTTCCTACCTTTATTTCATCTATCTCTCCTTTCTTTCTATCTTACTTTCATCTATCCATCTCTCTTTCCTTCTTTCTTAACACCCAGTTATGAGTGAGAACATGCAGTATTTCTCTTTTTGTGTCTGGCTTATTTCACCTAAGATAATTTTCTCCAGGTTCATCCATGTTGTTGCAAATGGCAGAATTTCATTCTTTTCTTAAGTTTATTTTTTATTGCAACATAGTTGATTGTACATGTCTGTGGGTTACAGTGTCAAATGTCAATACTCGTGTGCAATACATGATGCTCAAATCAAAATGAATACTATATTCAACAATATATACACTGTCATTGCTATTCGTGGCCCTTTACCAATTTCTCCCTCCCCTCCTCTTTCCACTTCTAGTAACCTCAGTTCTCCTTTTGAAAGTTCAATGTATTACTGTGATTGTTGTGTTTATCTTTCTTTCATTTATATGTTTGCTATTTTAGCTCCCACTTATGACTGAGAACATATGGTATTTCTCTTTCTGTGGCTGCCTTGTTTCACTTAATATGATTTTCTCTAATCCATTTTGCTGTGAATGGCAATATTTCATTTTTTTTATGGTAGAGTATATTCCATTGTGTACATATACCACATTTTCCTTATCCAGTCTTCTAATGATGGACATTTAGGTTGGTTCCAACTCTTGGGTACTGTAAATAGAGTTGTGATAAACATAGGGGTGCAGGTATCTCTTTGACATGGTGCTTTCCGTTCCTTTGTATATATACCCAGCAGTGGAATTGCTGGATCATATGGCAGTTCTATCAAAAGTTATTTAAGGAATCTCCATACCATTTTCCATAATGGCTGTACCAATTTACAGTCCCACTAGCACTGTAGGAAGATTCCCCTTTCTCTGCATCCTCACCAGCATTTGGTGTTATCCATTTTTTGAAGATAGCTAGTCTAACTGGGTTGAGATGGTATCTTAATGTGGTTTTGATTTGCTTTTCCCTGATGACTAGAGAGGTTGAGCATTTTTTCAAGTGTCTGTTAGCCATGTGTGTATTTTCCTTTGAGAAATGCCTATTCATTTCCTTTCCGCATGTTTTAATTGGGTTATTTGTGGGTTTTTACTGTTAAGTTGTTTGAGTTCCTTGTACATTCTGGATATTAATCCTTTGCCAGATGCATAGTTTGCAAATATTTTGTCCCACTCTGTAGGTTGTCTTTTTGCTCCATTAATTGTTTACTTTGCTGTGCAGAAACTTTGTAGTTTGATATACACGCATTTGTTGATTTTTCCTTTTGTTACCTGTGCTTTGGAGGTCATATTAATAACATCTCTGCCCAGTCCTACTTCCTAAAGTGTTTCCCTTATGTTTTCTCTTAGGAGTTTAACAGTCATAGGTCTTATATTTAAGTCTTCAATCCATTTTGAGTTGATTTTGGTATATGGTGAGAGGTATAGATCTAGTTTTATTCTTCTACATATGGATTCCAGTTTCCACAGCACCATTTTTTGAAGAGGCACTATTTTTCCCAACGTATGTTCTTGTTGCCTTTGTTGAAAATCAGTTGGCTGAAGGTTTGTGGGTTAATTTCTGGGTTCATATTCTGTTCCATTGGTCCAAGTGTCTGTTTATATACCAAGAGTTGATTTTGGTATATGGTGAGAGGTATAGATCTAGTTTTATTCTTCTACATATGGATTCCAGTTTCCACAGCACCATTTTTTGAAGAGGCACTATTTTTCCCAACGTATGTTCTTGTTGCCTTTGTTGAAAATCAGTTGGCTGAAGGTTTGTGGGTTAATTTCTGGGTTCATATTCTGTTCCATTGGTCCAAGTGTCTGTTTATATACCAATACCATGCTGTTTTGGTTACTATAGCTTTGTAGTATAGTTTGAAGTCAGGTAGTGTTATGCCTCCAGCTTTATTTCGTTTGCTCAAAATTGCTTTGGTTATTCAGGGTCTTGTGTTGTTCCATATGACTGTTAGGATTGCTTTTTCTATTTCTATCAAAAATGTCATTGGCATCTTGATGGGGATTGCACTGAATCTGTAGGTTGCTTTGTGTACTGTGGACATTTTCACCATGTTAATTCTTCAATCCTGGAGCAAGGAATGTCTTTCCATCTTTTCGTGTTCTCTTTAATTTCTTTCAACAGTGATTTGTAGTTCTCATTGTAGAGATCTGTCACCTCCTTGGTTAAGTTGAATCCTAGGTATGTTATTTTTTTGTGACTGTTGTAAACGGACTTGCTTTCTTCATTTCAATTTCTGCTAGTTCATTGTGGGAGTATAAATACACTATCAATTTCTGCACATTGATTTTGCATCCTGCAACTTTAATAAAATTGTTTATCAACACTAAAAGCTTTTTAATAGACACTTTAGCCTGTTCTGTATACAAGATCATGTCATCTGCAAACGGGGACAGTTGGACTTCATCCTTTCCAGTCTGGATGCCTTTTATTCCTTTTTCTTGCCTAATTGCTCTAGGTAGTACTTGCAATACTATGTTGAATAGAAGTGGTGAGAGTGGGAATCCCTGTCTTGTTCCCATTCTCAAAGAAAAAGCTTGCTTTTCCCCATTCAGGATGACACTGGCAGAGAGTTTGTCATATATGGCTTTTATTAGGTTGAGATACTTTCCTTCTATACCTAACTTGCTGAGAGTCTTTATTATGAAGGGATGTTGAATTTTGTCACATTTTTTCTGCTTCTATTGAGATAATCATATGATTTTTGTCCTTCATTTTGTCGATGAGGTGTATCACATTTATTGACTTGCGTACGTCAGATGCAATCCCTGGGATAAATCCCACTTGGTCCTGGTGCATAAATTTTTTGATGTGTTGCTGTATTCCATTGGCTAATATTTTGTTGAGGATTTTTGCATCTATGTTCATCAAGGATATTGGCCTGTAATTTTCTTTTTGTTGTTGTTGTTGTTGAGTCTTTGTCTTGCTTTGGTATCAGGATGATACTTGCCTCATAGAGTGAATCTGGGAGAATGGTCTGTTTCAAATTTGGGGGATAATTAGAAGAGAATTGGTATTAATTCCTCTCTAAAGGTTTGGTAGAATTCAGCAGTAAAACCATCTGTTCCTGGTATTTCTCTGATGGGAGACTGCTGATTCCTGATTCAATCCCTTTGCTTGTTATTGGTCTGTTCAGGTTTCCTATTTCTTTGTGTTACAATCTTGGTAAGTGTCCAGAAATTTATCCATTTCCTCCAGGTTTTAATATTTGTTGGTGTATAGTTTTTCATGATAGTCTCTAATGATTCTTTGTATTTCAGTGGTATTGGTTGGTATGTCTCCTTCTTCAACTCCAATTTTTGTTATTTTGGTCTTTTTTTAGTCAGTCTGGCTTAATGGTTTGTCTATTTTATTTATCTTCTCAAAAAATCAACCTTTTGTTTGATTATTTTTTTTTAATTTTGTGGGGGTTTCTATTTCATTTAGTTCTTAATTATTTCTTTCCATTTACTACATTTGGGAATATATTTTTCTTTTTTTTTTCTAATTGTTTGAGGTGGAGTCCCAGGTGTTAATTTAAAATCTTTCTATTCTTTTGATGTAAGCAACAAAGCAACAAATTTCCCTCTTAGAACAGCTTTTGCAACACCCCACATGTTTTGGTATGATGTGTCATTATTTTCATTAGTTTGAGAAATTTTTTTATTTCCTGTTTAATTTCTTCTTGGACCCATATGTCATTCAGGAGCATGCTGCTTAATTTCCATGTGTTTATATAGTTTCCAGAGTTTCGCTTGTTGTTGATTTCTAGTTTTAACCCATTGTGGTCTGCAAAGGGAATTGGAACGATTTTGGTGTTTTTAAATTGTCTGAGAGTTGATTTGTGACTTAAGATGTGGTCTATCCTGGAGAATGTTCCACATGCTGATGAGAAGAATATATACTCTGTAGTTGCTAGATGAACTGTTCTGTGAATATCTGCCAGGTCCAACTTGTCTAAAATATAGTTTAAATCCTGTGTTTCTTTGTTGCTTGGAAGATCTGTCCAGTGCTGAGAGAGGGGTGTTCAGGTCACCCACTACTATTGTATTAGGATTAATCTCTTTTATTTAGGTCTAAGAGATTTGCTTTGCAATCTAGGTGCTCCACTGTTGGGTGCATACATATTTATGACTGTTATGTCTTCTAAGTGGATAGATCCCTTTTTCATCATATAATGGCCTTCTTTGTCTCTTTTTGTGGTTTTTGTTTTAAAGTCTATTTTACCTAATATAAGAATAGCTACTCCTTCTAGTTTTGGTTTCCATTTCCATGGCATATCTTTTTCCATCCATTCACTTTTAGTCTGCATGTTTCTTTACAGGTGAGGTGAATCCCTTGAAGACAGCATATAGTTGGGACTAGCTTTTTAATTCAATCAGTCAGTCTGTGTCTGTTGAATGGGGACTTTATCCATTTACATTTAGGGTTGTTATTGACAGGTATTGCTTTATTCCTGTCATTTTATTGCATTTTGTTTAGATGTTTCAAATATCTTTTGTTTTTCTTCCCCTTTTATTTTTCATCTACAATGTTAGTTATTTCTTTGAGGTGGCATAATTTAGCTTTTTTCACATTCTCATTTGAATTTTTGTTTTAACAGTGTTTTTGCTCTTTTTTCTGTATCAGTGATAGTGGTTATTATTTTTCAGATTCTGGATACAGGACTCCTTTGAGAATTTCTGGCAGTGCTGGTTGTGTGGTTGTGAACTACCACAATTTTTGTTTGTCTGAGAAATACACCTTTTTGCCCTAATTTCTGGACGATAATATTACTGGGTAAAGTATTCCTAGCTGGCAATTTTTTTCTTTTATTATTTTGAAGAAATCATCCCATTTTCTTCTGGTCTAAGGTTTCAGTTGACAAGTCTGCTGCTAGTCTGATGGGGGCTCTCCTATAGGTGACTTGACAGTTTTCTCTTGCTGCTTTTAGAATTCTCTCTTTGTCTTTGAGTTTTTCCAATTTGACTACAATGTATCTTGGAGAGGATCTTTTTAGATTGAATCTGTTTCAGAATCTTTAGACTTCCTGGATCTGAAGGTGTCCATCTCTCCCTGTGCCTGGGAAGCCTTCTGTTATTATTTCCTTGAATAGATTTTCAATGCCTTTTTCTTTCTCCTCCCATTCTGGAATACCCATGATTCAGATGTTTTTGTGCTTAAGGTTGTCTTCCAGCTCAAATAGATTTTCATCATTTTTAAAATTCTTTTTTCCTCTTTTTTGTATGCCTGGGTTATTTCAATAAGACCATCTTCAAGATCTGAAATTCTTTCTTGCTGCTCAAGTTCTCTGTTCTGTTTTTTATTTCACTGAGTGAATCCTTCAGTTCTAGGAATTATGCTACATTCCTTTTTAAGGTATTAATCTCTTTGTAAATTTCCTCCTTCATATCCTGGAAATTTTTTTCTTGTTTCATTGTGTTTTCTAATTGATTCTTCTCTTATCTTTTTGAGTTTTCTTAATATCACTGCTTGGAATTGCTTTATAGACATTTCAAGGTTTTACTGCTCTATGGTGTCTATTACCTGAGAATTACTGTATTCCTTCAGTGGTGTCATATTATTTTGTTTATTTGTAGTTCTAGAAATTTTTGTTGATGTTTGGTCATCTGGTAGGGTACTTGTTTTTTCTATTTCTCTGGAATGGGTTGTAATTGGAAAGACTTCCTCTTCTATTTGTAGGCTTGGCAGGAGACTCCTCTTCTATCAGTTCAGTTGAGTGTGCAGTGGGCTACCTATAGGGTCGCCCTCATTGCTAATGTGGTAGTGAGCTGTCCTTGTGTTCGTAGAAGGTGTGGCAGTGGCTATGGTATACCATCTTGTCTCCTGCTTGGGCTGTTGGTGGAACTTTCCATGGCTAAGGTCTGGGCCCATGGAAATGCATGAGATTGTGCTCACCTTGGCTCCTACTTGGGTGGTGGGCAGATGTCTGGGGCTCAGGTATGGGCTTGGGGTGGCAGCACAAGGGACTGTGCTCACCTCAGCTCCTAGTTGGGCAGTCGGTGGGCCTCCATGGGGCTTGGATGTGGGCCAGGGGAGGCAGCATATGGTATGGCGCTCACCTTGGTTCTTAGTCTGGTGGAGGGTTGGCCTTTCCATGGCTTGGGTGTGAGACCAAGGCAGCAGTGCACGGTACAGTGCTGACCTCTGAGTTCAGCAAGTTTTTTGGATACTAGGTCAATATGCAAAAATCAATTGTATTTATGCACACTAGCAATTAAAACCTAAAGATGAAATTTAGAAAGCAATTCCATTTCAAAACATTAAGAAAACACACAATAGAATAGGTATTTCAAAGTAGTGCAAGACTTGTACACTGAAAACTATAAAATATTGTTGAAAGAACAAAAGTGTAAATGACAAGGGACACCATAGGAATAGATTGGAAGACAATATTCTAAGGTGGCAATATTTTCTAAATTAATCTGCAGGTTCAAAATGATCCATTCAAAATATGACCCAGTTATCCTACTACTGGGAATAAACCCAGAGGAATGGAAATCATCATGTCGAAGGTATACCTGTTTTCCAATATTCATTGCAGCACTATTTACAATAACCGAGAGTTGAAACCAGCCCAAATGTACATCATCAGATGAGTGGATATGAAAAGTGTGTTATATCTACACAATGGAATACTACTCTGCTATAAAAAGAATGAAATACTGCCATTTACAACAACATGGATGGACCTAGAGAAAATTATATTAAGTGAAACGAGTCAGGCACAGAGAGAGAAATATCACATGTTCTCACTTATTTGTGGGAGCTAAATAAATAAATACACAAATAAACTGGAGGGAAGAAGACACAACAATCACAATTCATTGAAGTTGTTATGACAAGTGAACAGATATGAGGTTGTTGGGAGGGAGGGGGAGAGGGAGGAGGGAGGGAGGTTTCAGTAATGGGCCACAATAATCAACCACATTGTATATTGATAAAATAAAATAAAATTTTAAAAAATAGATGCCCACTTTTCAGAAATTGACAAGCTTATCCTAAAATTAATATGGTATTTAAAGGAACCCAGAATAGCAAAAAACAATTTTAAAAGTGGAGAACAATTTTGAGGGACTCACACCACACAATTTACAAACTTACTGCAAAGTTGCAGTAAACCAGGTAATGTGATATAAGGATGAATCCATAGCTAAACTGAATAAAATGTTGAGTCCTGAAATAAACTTTATCTTTTATGTTCAATTGGTTTTTAATAAGTCTGCCAAAATTATTCAACGGAAAATAGTCTTCTCAATAAGACTATACACAAAAGAATGCACTTGGACCTCTTCCTCCACCATATTCAAAAATAAACTCCAAAGGGTCCAGAAAACTAATGAAAATGCTACATATATAAAACTATTAGAAGAAATGATAGGAGTAAATCTTTGTACACTTGCATTACACAATGGGTTTTTTTGATACAATAACAAATCACAAGTGATATAACAAACTGATAAATTGGAATTCATCAAAATTGAAAACTTTTGTACTTCAAAGAACCCCATAAAGATGGTCTCCAGCATCACTCTCTCCCATAACCAACAAATTTACAGCCATTAAAAAGCAAAGACTGCTAACCTGGGACTGCTGGAGCTCGGAGGAAGATGAGGAGAGACCTGCGGAGTTTGTGAAGGTGGGAGAAACTTCAGCTAGAGAAAGAAGAAACCACTTTGATTGTTTCAAGCCCTGGCCACCTCAGGGCTAGCCCTGTGAAAGGCAGGAAGTATCAGCAGCACACACAGAGCAGAAGCCAGCAAAAGCCACAGCTGAACCCTTGGCATGATCTTGTCTGAAGTCATCAGGGGAAAAGAGGACCTCAGAGCATATCATACCAGCGCCAAGGCCAATAAGACCACTGACAGTGTTCCTGTGGACCCACAGAGGAGTAAGGACTAAAGCCAACCCAAAAAGGAAACACCTAGAGGCTGGTGAATCACTGCAAAGGACCCACACAGCCCATTCCACAGGAAGCATTTGGACTCTGGGAGAGAGGCTAGTCCATGGGGAGAACGTTGGGGTACAGAGTAGGCAGCAGATCTGTCTTCTGAGTGGCACAGGCCCACTCAGTGGAGACTGTTCAGGGCAATAGAACTGCAGGAGGTGTAGTTTACTGGAAAGACTCAGTCCTGGGCTAGAACGTCCACACAGCCAAGATGTGTCTGACTTAAAGAGACCCAGAAGTGATTAAAAGGCCAACAATTATTATCTGGTCTGCAAAAAAAAAAAAAAAAAAAAAGCCTTCTCCAGAGAATCAGCATCAAAGCAGCAATTTAGCACAAATACAGAGCTCAAGTGCTGGTCCTCACAGAAAGTTCCCCTACTTCTGGAATTATCCAAAACCACAGACCACAAACAAAGCCCTGATATAAACCAGTAAATGTCTAACACCACCAAATAATGCCTATTAAACCTATAAGAGGCAGTAGTCTCCTCAAATGCCCAGACATCAATGTAAAGGCCCACAGATCAAGAAAGAACAGAGAAATAGGACACCAAAAATGAAACAAACAAAGCACCAACAATGAAACCTAGGTGAAATCAAGTTTATGAAATGTATGAGAGATAATTCAGAATAATCCTCTTAAGGATGTTCAGGGAGTCACAAGAAAATACAGATAGAAAAGTAATTGATATCTGGAAAGCAATCCAAGAGCAGAATGAGAAACTTGACAAAGAAATTGAATCAATTTTAAAAAATCAAATAGAAATTCTAGAAGTTTTCTGAATAGAAAAGTGTGATTATTATCACATTATCTGAATTGAAAAGTGTGATAGAAACCTCCAACAGCAGACTTAGTCAAACCGTGGAAAGAATCAGTGAGCTCAAAAATAGAACATATGAAATTATCAAATCAGAGGGAAAAAAAAGAGTTTTAAAAAATGAAATGGAAATACAGCAAATATAGGACTCTTTCAAGTAACTTCTGTATAATATGCATACCTGAAGGAGAAGAAAAAAGAAGAGTTGTAGAAGGCATATTCAAGAAAATAATGGATGAAAATTTCCCAATTATGGAGAAAAATGACAGTATCCAGGTACAGAAAGCTCAGAGGTCACCAATCATATTCAATTCAAGGAGAAATACCCTAAGGCACATCATAATCAAATTATCAAAAACCAAAGACAAAGAAATAATACTGAAAGCAGCAAGAGAAAAGAAACATAACATTAAATGGAGCCCCAATACATCTCTCAGTGGATTTCTCAAGAAAATGGGATGATATATCTGAAGGAAAGAGACTGTCAGACAAGAATTCTCCATCCAGTAAAACTAACCTTCAAATATGCAGGAGAAATAAAGTTTTTCACAGACAAACAAAAGCTAAGGGATTCATCAACACTAGACCTACATTAAAAGAAATGATAAAGTAAGTTCTTTGGTCTGAAACAAGTGACAATGAAGAGCAGCAAGAAAATATTTGAAGATACATAATTCATTAGTAAAGTAAGCTTACGGTCAACCTCAGAATAATACAATGACACAAGGGTGGTGAATAAACCACTTACAACCTTAGTATAAAGACTAAAGGACAACACTAACAAGAAAACAATAAATACAAAAACTGCGTAAAAGATAGGCAACATGAAAAGATGTAACATAAAACAACAAATTGTCAAACAGTGGGGAGGAATGATGCCAAAACATAGAGTTCTCTCTGTTTTGTTTTGTTTTTTTCTTAGATATGAAAGTTAAGCTGATATTGGTCTAAAACTATCTGTTATAATGATAATATGTTTTTTGTAAGCCTTGTTGTAAGAATAATTTAAAAATTTATAACAGGGCCGAACCTGTGGCTCACTCGGGAGAGTGCAGCGCTGGGAGTGCAGCAGTGCTGGGAGCACCAAGGCCACAGGTTCAGATCCTATATAGGGCTGGCTGGTGCACTCACTGGCTGAGTGTGGTGCAGGCGGCACCAAGCCAAGGGTTCCAATCCCCTTACCAGTCAAAAAAAAAAAATTTATAACAGACATACTAAAAATAAATAGTGATAAATCAAAATACACTACTACAGAAAACCACTCAACCACAAAGGAAGACAGTCCTATAATCTGCAGCAACACTGATAGAACTGGAAACCATAATGTTAAGTGAAATAAGTCAGGCACAGAAAGACAAATACTGCGTGGTCTCACTGATAATGTGGAATCTAAAAAAAAAAAAAGTGTTTCTCATAGAAGTTAAGAGTAGAATAATAATTATCAGGGGCCAGGAGGTGTAGGGGGTGGGGGGAAAGAGAAGTGGTGAACTAATAGGTGCAAAACTCTGCTATCTACCCTAAGGGAATAATTGTGCCATATATGCCTATATTAAAATAACACACTATACCCCATAAATATGTACAAGTAAATGTTAAAATTATTTAAAAAATAACTTTGTCAAGAAAGTTAAAAGACAAGTCACAGAATGGAATAAAATATTTGCAGATCATTTATGTGAAAATGAATTTATATTTAGAATATATAAACTACTCTTACAATTTTATAATTAAAAAAAATAAAATACTCCATTCAAAATTAAGCAAAGTTTCAGAATAGACATTTTTCCAAAATATACATACAAATGGCTAATAAGGTAATAGAAATGTTAAACATCATTAGTCATTAGGGAAGAAAAATAAAAACTGCAATGAGAGTTACACTTCATGGATTATAGTCTGAAGAATTCTGTAGATCCTCTACCTAGCAAAACAAGCAAAACTGGCCAAAATATTTTTAAAACCATTTAAAGTTTGTGGAAATTGACCTAATGGCATAGAGAAAAGGAGAAACATTTATTCAAGAAAATCCACTAAAAGTCAGTAATAACAGCCACAGCCTGTAGCATTTGAGCCACAACTCACTCCAATCCTTCACTTCCCCTAGCTTGGTTTTAGGAAACTGCCAGTCCAGGCAGGTGTGGCCAAGAACACAGGGCTCCTTCTCCCTTTAGCTACCAATCAGTGTTTACCATATCTCACCAGGACGGGAAGGCTGCTGGAATTTCTCATTTCCTCCCTCATTTCCTTCCTCTCATTGCAAGTTGGAAGAGGATAAATTCCTGGCGAGTGTGGCCAAAAGGTTTGGTTCTCTTTTTCTCCACCTAACCCCTACCTATAATATGAAGGCTCTACCAGAACCCTGGAAAGCCAAGAATATTGGGATCCTGACTGTCCTCCTCCAAGCTCATTGGTAGATGCTAGCTGAGATATCCCGAGGGTACCACCATGCTCAGAATTCAGTTTGCTCTGGGTGAGAAGTAGTCTATAAGAAAAGTGAGCTCCTAAGCTCTCCCCAAAGTAATTGACTTTGAAACAGAATGTGGGGAAGTTCAATCTTAAAGGTACCCTTGAAAAAAAAATTAACTCCTCTTAATTAAGAGCAACAAGCAAAACCTTAGGCTAGTAACTTCACCAAAAAGACTTAGAGAAAGAGACAGCTAAGAGTCTTCCTGGTGTCAGAACAAACATCAAAGACCAGTCTCAAAAACCTTCACCTGAATTTAATTGAATTAGACCGCTGAGCAATTTATACCCTAGGGCATTGTCAACACTATACAGGATTTGACTGGCAATTAATGTGACCTATTGGTTAGTATTTAATACCAAATGAAGAAGACAGCTTAACAAAGATACTGGGAAAAGAGAGAATCTAACAAATATATCCTAAAACAACTGTCATCCTAGGGTGACAGTACACATACTCAGGATTGTTGGCTCAAAATTGACCCCAAAGTCTTCATGATGTCAGGGAAATACATTTTACTAACACACCTTAAGGAAGTCAAGAAACAACAAGCAACTAACAATAAAACGAGCCCCAAAAAGGTGGAAAGGGAATTAGTGTTCAGAGCTCCTACTCTGAATACTAACATATTACTTAATACTAACATATTACTTAGACTGTCCAGTTTTTCAACAAAAAGTACAAAACTAGCAGAGAAACAAGAATATGTGCTCCATACAGTGGAAAAAAAATCAGGCAATACAAACTATCTGTAAGAAGTAACAGATGTCAGTTTTAAAAAACAAAGATTTTAATGTAGCCATTGTATGTATGTTTAAAAATCCAAAAGAAACCATGCTTTATGAAGTAAATGAAGGTAAAAAGACAATGTCTTGTGAAATAGATATTATAAGTGAAAATATAGAAATTATGAATAAGAACAAAATGGAAATTCTGGAGTTGAAAATTATAATAATCACAATGAAAAATTTATGAGAGGGGATCAGCAGTAGATTTGGACTTCCAGAAGAAAGAATGAGCATACTTAAAGACAGATCAATAGATATTATGCAGTCAAAAGAACAGAGAGATAATGGGATGAAGAAAACTAAGTAGTATCTCAAAGGAACATGGGACACATTTAAGCACAACACAATATACGCAATGGGAAGAGGAGAAAAAGTAAGGAACAGACAAAATATTTAAAGAAATAATGATTGAAAACTTTCCAAATTTGCTGAAAAACATTGATATGCACATTCAAGAGCTTAATAAACTCCAAGTAAGATAAATACAGACATCTACACCCAGACATATCACAGTAGATATAGTGAAAGTTGCAGACAAAATGAATATCCTGAAAGCAGCAAGAGAAAAATGTCTTGTTACATACAATGAAACCCAAAGAAGACCAATAGCTGATTTCTCATCAGAAACAGCAGAGGCCAGAATGCACTGAGATGATATATTCAAAGTGCTGAAAGAAAAAGACTGTTAACCAAGAATTTTATAGCCAGCAGAACTATACTTTAATAACAAAAAACAAAGTAGAGTTGGTCCCAGATAACCAAAAACTGAGCAAATTTGCTGCTATCCGACCCACCTTACAGGAAATTATAAAGGCAGTTCTTCAGCCTGAAAGCAATTAAGCTCAAATGGAAATTTAAATCTACATTAAAAAATCAAAGAGTACCAGTAAAGATAATTATATAATTTTTAAAGATAGTACAAATGCATGTATTTCTTCTTCTTCTCTTAACTGATTTAAAAGCAAGAGAAAATAACAATAGGTATATAATTATATTCAGGGACCTATAGCATATAAAAATGACAATAGCATCACAAAGGAGGTGAGGAAGAATAGAGCTGTATTATGACACTAGATGGTAACACAAACCCATAGAAACAAATAAAGAGAAATGGAAATGATAAATAAAATGGTAAATATAACAAACTTTAGAAATATATACTTTCCTTTCTTTGCCTCCTTTAACATACAAAAAATTATATGAAATAATTGTTAAAAAATCTATCATTGAATTTGTAACATCTATCAATGGAAAAATCATAAAAATAATACCATAAATGAGGAGAAAGAAAACAAAACTTTGTAGGATAATCATTTTTCAAAGTGGATTACTTTATTTAATATTAACAATATTCTCTCAGAGCAAGCCTTAGTATTATTCCCCTTAATTTTAAAGATAAAAAAAGTAAGTCTTATCTAGCTTACATAAACGTTCAGGGTCCTAAACATAGTAAGTGATTGAATGTAGAAAGCTTGGCTCCAAAACCTCTTATATTACTGAAAGTGACACATGGTTCAGGTAACTATGGGTAGGTCTGAGAACTCCTGAAAATTCTCTTCTACACATCAAGAATCCCCTGTCTCCTACATAGCTGTGTTGCTCTTTTCTAGATAGCTTCTATGCCATTTTCACTTTTATTTCATTTGATATAATGAAAATAATAAAAATCATTCAAATGTGTAATGATCAAAGTATAACAGAACAAAAGCAGAAACTCATTCTAGTCTCATTATAGAGACTGATTACTGAGACTCAAATTATTATACTTGATAGCAAGAATTTTTTTTATTTTACATTTGACACATAATTGATTATGCATATGCACGAGGTACAGAGTGGACTATCAGTATTTGTATACAATATATGATGTACTAATATATCAGTATTTGGGTATGATATGTGAAGATCAAATCAGTATTATTAGCATGTTCATCATTACAAATCATAGTTACTCTTTGCATTCATTACCCAGTATCTCCCAACCCCCTTCCCTAGGATAATCATTTTTATATATCCCTGGAATTAAGCTAACATAAAACTGAAGTCAATTCTGAAAAGTTAAGATGATTATGATAAGTCCTAAAACAATCACTAAGAAAATAACTCGAAGAATACAGTGAAAAAATCATTAATGAATGAATATATTACATTAGAATATATTCACTTTAAGCAAAAGAAAGCAGCAGAGGAGAGGATGAGAAACAAGAAGACATGGGAGATTCAGAAATCAAATAGGATGCAGAAAAAGCAGTTCTCGGAGGGGAATTTGTAGAAGTAAAAAACTCAAGCAATTACACAGTAAAAGCAAATTACCCAATTAAAAAATGAGCAAAGGAACTGAATAGACATTTTTCAAAGGAAGACATACAAATAGCTAATAGGTGCATGAAAAAATGCTAAACATCACTAGTCAACAGGGAAATGCAAATTAAAACCACATTGAGATATCACCTCACCCCAGTTAAACTGGCTATAATCAAAAAGTCAAAGAATAACAAATGCTGGCGAGGATGTGGAGAGAAGGAAATGCTCCTACACTGTTGGTGGAACTGTAAATTAGTACAACCACTATGGAAAACAGAATGGGGTTTCTTAAACAACTACAGATAAATCTTCCATATGATCCAGGAATCCCACTTCTGGGTATATATCGAAAGGAATGGAAATCATCTTGTTGAAGAGATACCTGCACTCCCATGTTCATCACAGCTCTGTTCACAATAGCCAAGATATGGAACCAACTCTAGATGTCCATTGATGGATGATTGGGTAAGGAAAATGTGGTATGTATACACCATGGAATGCTACTCTGCCATAAACAAGAATGAAATTCTCCCATTTGCAACAACATGGTAAGCTTGGAGAAACTTATGTTGAGTGAAATAAGCAAAGCACAGAGGGATAAATACCACATGTTCTCAGTCATATGTGGGAGTTAAGAGAGAAAGAAGGAAGGAAAGAAAGACCACAGTGGTGTGTTGGACTTGAAGAGGAAAGGAGCATACCTGGGATACAAAGTGGAGTGGGGGAAAGGGGGATGCAGAGAGAGATCATGGATAATTGTGTGGGGTCACGGGGTATAATCACAATTTATGGTAATGGCCATGCTGCCATTATGGATCTGGCCATTACATCTTGGGCATGAGTGGTGACAATCAGCTTTGTACACCATGAATAGTCATAACCAATGAAAATATCTAAAAATTTTTAAAAATCAACAAAATTGGCAACCATTAGCTAGACTGACCTTAAAAAAAAAGAAAAAAGAGCGATAAGACACAGATTATGAAAATCATAAATTAAAGAACTTTCATAACACTAACCTTAAAAACTAAAAAAGGATTATGAGGAAACACTATGAACAACTGTATGCTAGCAAATTACATAACTTAAAAAAATAGTCAAATTCCAAAGAAGTGACAAAATATCAAAAGTGACTCAAGAAGAAATTGACAATTGGGATAGACTCAAAACAAGTAAACTGATTGAATTAGTAATCAGAAATTTTTCTCCAAAGAAAAACCCAGGACCAGATGAGTTCAGTGACATAATCTACAAAAAATATAAAGAAAAATTAATGCGAATCTTCACAAACTCTTCCAAAATATAGATGAAGAAGGAAAAACACCTAACTTATTTTATGAGGTCAGTATTAAACTCATTCCAAATCTGGATAAACACCTCACAAGATAAGAAAACTCCACCCAAATATCTTTTGTGAATATAGACTCCAAAATCCTCAGTGAAATACTAGCAAACTAAATCCAGCAATATATTAAAAAGATGAAAAAATATCAAAACGACTAAAAGATATTTTTAAAAATTATACACTGTTACCAAGCAGAGTTTATCCTGGATGGCAAGATTGGCTTAACATACAAAAATTGGTTGAGGTAATATACCATACCTATACAGTAAAGGACAAAACCACATGACCTTCTCAATAGATGCAGAAAAATATTTGACTGAATTCAACACCCTCGCATGATTTTTTTTTTTAAAAAAACCCATAAACTGGGAGCATAAAGGAATTTCCTCAACTTGACAAAACGCATCTATGAAATATCCACAGCTAACAGTTAGGTCACTGGCAAAAGACTAAATCTTTTCCCCCTAAGATCAGGGACAAGATGAGGATGTCCTTTCTTCTATTCAGCATTGTACTGTAAGTTGTAGCCAGGCCAATTAGGCAAGAAAATAAAACTATCTCTATTTGCAGATGACATGATAATATATATAGAAAAGCCTAAGGAATCAACTAAAATATATTACAACTAATAAATGAGTGTAGGAAGACTGACAACTACAAGGTCAGTATACTCAAACAAAACTCAGTTGTATTTCTATATGTACAATGTCAATGACAAAACCAAAAATTAAATTAAGAAAATAATTCCAATTACATCAAAAAGATAAAATATTTACGAATAAATTTAACAAAAGCAATGCAAAACATATACTCTGAAAACTACAAAACACTGTGGACAAAGTTAAACAAGAACTAAATAAATGGAAAAATATGGGGAAGACATTCCATGTCCATGGGTTGAAAGACAATGTTATTAAATGGCAATGCTCCCCCAATTCATGTACAGATTAAAGGCAATCCTTTTCAAAATCCCAGCTGACTTATTTGCAGAAATTGAAAAGCTAGTCTTAAACTTCATGTGGATATGCGAGTGACCCAGAATCAGCAAAATAATCTCTTTTTTAAAAAAGGTAATTATTTGGCACCCAGCTGGAAGTCCCTGGCATCCCCTTCCTTCCACCCTGAGCAGGAGATGAGGGAGTGACCCATGTGACCCAGCACCAAGCCAGAATCCCCAGCACCCCACCCACCAACCAAACAGGATGTGAATGTTTATCCTACAACCAAGCACCACCACAAACACCATTTCAATGCAGGCGATCCACCACTGCCACCAGCATAGCTACTGGCCCTGCATTGATGGCCCACTGCTACAAATAACAGACAGAAACACCCTGAAGGCAGCCCACCGTGCAATTGACTGCATCAACACAAGGATAGTCACCAGCAGAGCCTGCAAATAGAGGATGAAACCTTCCAACACAAAGCCCACTCCAAAGTAACAGAAGAAAAAACTCCTCTACCAGATGATCAGGCATGAACAAAGAGACAGTAGAAATACAAATAAACATGAAAACATGACACCATCAAAGGAATACAGAAATTCTCAAGCACCAGACACCATAGAGTGGGAAACAGTTTAAATGTTTGAAAAGGAATTCCAAGCAATGATCTTAAGAAAACTCAAAGAATTAAGAGAAGACTAGTAGAGAATATTGGAAGTACTAGCCAGAGAAATCAGGCAAGAGAAAAAAATAAAAGGCATCTAGATTGGAAAGGATGAAGTCAAACTGTCCCTGATTGCAGATGATAGGATCTTATATACAGAAAAACCTATAGACTCTATGAAAAAACTCTTAGAGCTGATTAACAATTACAATAATGTTGCAGGATACAAAATCAACACCCAAAAATCGGTAGTGTTTTTAAACTCCAGTAACAAACTAGCAGAAAATGAAATCAAGAAAGGAAGCCTATTTACAATAACTGACAAAAAAAATACCTAGGAAATGATTTAACCAAGGAACTAAAGATCTCCACAATGAGAACTACAACACTACTCAAAGAAGTTAAAGAGGATACAGAAAGGTGGAAAGACATACCATGCTCTTTGATGGGAAGAATTAACATTGTGAAAATATCCATCCTACGCAAAGCAAAGTACAGATTTGATGCAATCGCCAACAAAATACCAATGACATTTTTCACAGAAATAGAAAAAGCAACACTAACATTCATATGGAACAACAAAAGATCTCGAATAGCCAAGGAAATCCTGAGGAAAATAAATAAATAAAGCTGGAAGCATAACAGTGCCCAACTTCAAATTACATTACAAAGCTATTGTAACCAAAACAGCATGGTACTGGGATAAAAACAGAAACTTGGATCAATGGAACAGAATAGAAAACCCGGGAATTAACCCACATACTTACAGCTAACTGGTCTTTGATGAAGGCAACAAGAACATACATTGTGGAAAAGAATGCCTCTTTAGTAAATGGTGCTGGGAAAATTGGACATCCATATGCAGAAGAATGAAACTGGACCTGTACCTCTCACGATATACCAAAATCATCACAAAATGGAATAAAGATTTAAATATAAGACTGGAAGTGTAAAATTACTAAAGGAAAACATAGGGAAACACTCCAGGAAGTACGACTGGGCAAAGACTTCATGAATAAGATCCCCAAAGCACAAGCAACAAAAGAAAAAATAAACAAATGGGATTATATCAAACTAAAAAGCTTCTGCACAGCCAGGGAAACAATCAACAGAGTGGAAAGACAACCTACAGAATGGGAGAGAATATTTGCAAACTACATCTGACAAGGGATTAATATCCAGAATACACAAAGAACTCAAACAACTATACAGTAAAAAAAAAAAAAAAAAAAAAAAAAAAAAAAAAAAAAAAAAAAAAAAAAAAAAAAAAAAAAAAAAAAAAAAAAATCCATATTAAAAAATGAGCAAAGGAGCTGAATAGACACTTTTCAAAACAAGACATACAAATGGTCAACAGGTATACAAAAAAATGCTCAACATTATCAATCATCAGGGTAATGGAAATCAAAACCACATTGAGATATCAGCTCACCCCAATTAGACTGGCCAGTGTTATAAAGATTGCGAATAACAAATCCTGGTGAGGATTTGGAGAATGGGGAACCCTCCTACACTGTTGGTGGGACTGTAAAATAGTACAGCCATTATGGAAAAAAATATGGAGATTTCTGAAACATCTACAAATACAACTGCTGTATGATCCAGCAATCCCGCTTCTGGGTATATATCCAAAGGAATGGAAATCATCATGTTGAAGGGATACCTGCACTCCCTTGTTGAATGCAACTCTATTTACAATAGCCAAAATATGGAACCAACCTAAATGTCCATTGACAAATGACTGGATAAGGAAATTGTGGTGTGTGTGTGTGTGTGTGTGCATGTGCGTGTGTGTATACAGACACACACACACACACACATACAATGGAATACTTCTCAGCCATAAAAAGGAATGAAATTCTGGCATTTGCAGCAACATGGATGAAGGAAAAAGGAAAGAAATAAATAAATAGAAAGAAAAAAAGAAAGAAAGAAAAAGAACCACAACAATACATTGATCTTTCAGAAGAAGAGAAAAAATCTATGGTTACCAGAGGCAGGATGGGGGGATTGAGGGGGATAAGGTGAGGGAGGTGGGGAGAGATGGGTAAGGAACATAAAGAATTATTGTGATTTGTAATAATGAGCATGCTAATAATATTGATTTGATCAACACGTGTTGTACACAGGTGTTGCTAGTCGATGTCGTACTCCAAAAATATGTGTAATCAATTATGCTTCCAAATAAATAAATAAAGGTAATTCATTTATTATTTTGTAAAAGATAACAAAATATACAGAACAAAACTATCCCTTTCATCTAATGTTACAAACCCATATTATCACTTATATATAAATACTATATTCTGCAGCTGGTCTTTAATTAGGAGTACAAGCCCTACAATGTATTCTACTAATTATTAAGCAAAAAATTGAATGAAAAAAAAATTTAAGTTTATACAGGCATTTCTTCGTATGCTGTTCATTCTGAATGACCACGGCAGATTTTTGCCAGCTGAACTGAATGACTGGAAGAAGGAAATCACTGTGTGTGTGAGAATGCTTTAGGCTTGATTTTCAAAATAATTTTCACCCTTCAGCACACATAAATAGACAAAGATGGATCCTTCATGGAAATCAAGAATAAGTCAATCAATTTGAGCTCATTTTAAATACAGAAGTACGGCACAGATATAAGCCATGGTGTAGTTTTCTTTAATGATACTGACTCACCTATCACACAGGCCAGCGTCAAGTTTGTTACTGAGTCTTTACAGGCATCTTTCCTTAATTCCATCAGTCGTGCTCCAAGCATAAAACAGGAAGTGATTCAATAATAATCATCACAAAAATCAGGTACAGGTGGGAAAAATAAACCAGGGAGGTTTCCACTGGTTCCCAGTCCAGAATATTTCTGCCAGAATAACTGCTCTTTTTAAGAAAAAGAGCTGGAACATGCTGAGGGGGGTTCCTAGATTTGGAGTACCAAACAAACAGGTGAGCCTTGGCAGCAGTAAGCCTCTGCAGAGCCTCAGTCCTGGCCTTGTCTTTACATGGCTTTGAACTCGTTGATCCGCTGCTTAGTATTGCCCTGCAGAATATGCCACAGCGTCTTGTACTTGTCCCGGCCTTGCCTCATGTTTTCGTTGTGGATACTGTCATTGTGGGTCCTCTTATTCTCATCTCCGGCTCAATGCTCAGTGTCAGCAGCTGCCGGTGTGAACACTCATTCTTCTTGGCTTCAGTGATGCCCTTCTTCTCGCCGCGGTCACCTAAGATACCCTTGCTGGACAGGTCCGCGCCGTAGCCCGTGGACTTGGGCTAGGCGCCCTCGTCCTGCAGGCCCTTCTGGATGTGGTAACTCACTGGCTCGTACATGGAGGGTGGCGGCGCGGGGGTACCGTCATCACCAGGTGTGGCTCCTCCTCCTTGGTCTTCACCCATTCGCACTGGGCTTCTTTGGCCCTATGCTACCACTGTTCCACCTCGTTCTCCTTGCTCTCCTCGCCTCTTCTGGGAGTGCAACCTTGGCAGTGTACTCCGCAAACTCCGCAGCCAGCTGCTCCTGGCTTTTTATCTGATCCACCTTCTGTCGCTCCAGCTCCTCCTCGGCCCGCAACGCAACCACCTGATTGGCCTCCAGCCATTCGGCCTCCTCCTGTGTGTGTTTCTGCTCCTCCTCCAGTTACGGGGCTATCTGAATCTGGTCAGAGAGTTCTTTCTCTGCTCATAGTCCTGAAGCCTGAGCATCAGCTTCTCCTCTTCGTGCATCATCTGCATGCTCTTGCGCTCTCTCTCTCTCTCTCTCTCTCTCTCTCTCTCTCTCTCTCTCTCTCACTCTCTCTCTAACAGTTTTTCTCCTTTTCTTGGTTTCCAACTGTTGCCACTCTAGCTGCTTCTGGTGCTTCTCCTCCCAGGCCTGGGCCTTCATCACTGCACCTCGAAGGTTTCCGGCTTCCTGGGGCACATATACAGTTTGTGGTTCCCATGCAGAGTTGCGGGATCCGCTTGTTAATTCTCTGGCGAGGTGGAGCAGAGAATACAAAGCCAGGTGCCTTTTTGTTAATGTGCTTAATAACGAACTTTCTGTCATTGAAAGAGATGTTCTTGATTTCACTCCAAGGGAAGCCAATCTGTGGTGTCAACTTATCTTTCTCATAAATATTTAATCCAAGGGCATCAACTCCAAGCCAAAGGTCTGTTCCTTTCTTATTTTTCTATCTCTAAATAGTTGATTCCATACATTTCCAGATCCTGAGCAATCTTCAGAGATACTCCAACATAGCATTATCATTGAGCATCCCATGGAGCTCCTTGTGCCACACCTGGATCCAGTCCTCCCACTGGTCCCTAGTAAGTTTGTGCTGGTCTGTGACTCTTTGAGGGATCAACCACTCAAAGCTGAGGTACCCAGAGAATTGTGCATTTCTTTGTTATAATCTCTGAACTTGGTCTGCACTGGGTAGGTCAGCAGGAGCACCATGGTCTCAGGAGGGCAGTTAACCTTGTAGCTAAAAATTCCTGCCTTCACTTGGAGAAAGAAAATCTTCTGGATGATATCCTGGATGAGCTCCTTGGACAGTCTTCAGGGTAGCACTCAGCCCAGAACTTGAACTGAAGGGGATTCTCCTTCCTGATTTCCTGGGCAGACACTTTTGTTTTCCTTATCAAGTTTCAACCAAGTAGGAAATCCTTTATTGTCCACATATTGTAGGCCAATAGTATTAAACACCTTATCAAAAATCTGTTTTCCAGTTGTATTTGGCTGGATGGCAAATTCCAGCCCTGCATCCATGGTAGTAATTCAGACATTGATTGGTTTTGGCATCTTCAGCTCCTGATGGGTTTTCTCAGTCCCCACGATGCATGACTCTGTAGCAGCAGCAGCTAAGATGGCTCTCCCAACCTGTGGCACCTGCAGTGGACTGTGTGCTTCTGCTGTAGGTGCATCTGCCTCCAAGACAATCTTGAAAAAAAAAAGAAACAATGTTGGAGGACTCACACTTCTAGATTTCAAAATTCACAAAATTAACTGAACACTTAGATTTCAAAGCACAGATAAAACTATGTGGTACTGGCATAAGGATAGACACACAGATTTAAAAAATGAAATTGAAAGTCCAGAAATAAATCCTCACATTGATAGTCAATTGTTTTTTGACAAGGGAGCCAATACAATTAAAGGAGAAAAGAATCAACATTTCATCAAATAGTGCTGTGACATCTGGGTAACCACATGTACAAGAATGAAATTGGACCTTCACCTCGTACCATATATATTAAATTAACTGAAAATGTATCAAAGACCTACATGTAAAAGCTTAAGACTATAGAACTCTTAGAAGAGAACATAGTTGTAAATATTCATTATCTGGGATTAGGCAGTGGTCTCTTAGCTATGACACCAAATCCCAAGCAACAATAGAAAAAAGTAAAAATGAAAACCACCATTATTTTAAAAAGTGTGTTTCAGGAAATTCATCAAGAAAGTGATAAGATATCTCACAGAATGGGTGAAAATGTTAAAAATCTTATATATGATATGGTATTTGTATCTAGGATGTACAAGTTACTAATATGCTCAATAATAAAAAGAAAAAAACTACCTTTTATAATGGTGAAGCATCTGAATAGACATTTCCACAAAATAGGTATACAAATAGCCAATAAGCACATGAAAATAGCTCAACATCATTAGCCATCAGGAAAACACAAATTCAAACCACAATGAGATAGCACAATATGTTCACTAGCATAGTTATAATAGAAAAGAGATAATAACAAGTGTTGGTTAGGATGTGGAGAAACTGGAACCTTCATTTACTTACAGTAGAAATATAAAATGTCTCATCAACTTTGGAAAAAAACTTGGCATCTCCTCAATTAGTAAAACATAGAGTTAACCATATGACTGATTAATTCTAATCCGAGTAGATATCCAAGAGAATTGAAAACATATGCTCACACAAAAACGTACACAAATATTCATAGGAGAATTGCTTATAATAAAAAAATAAATTAAGGAAACAATGACACGTCCAGCAGGGGAAGCAGAAGCTCCACAGAGACCACACGTCCTGCGGTGCCGGCGTTCGACCCAGCAGCCCAGCTGAGTGCATGCTGACCAGAAAGGCAACTCCCAGGAGACGCCCAGGACCTGAGGCAACCATGTACACAAGGCACTAGTGTCCAACCAAGCAGACACTGAGGTAGCGATACCAAATTTGCAGGCCTAGCAACATCCTAGCCAGACTATCGTGTCAAACCAGGAGACTCTGACAACCCCTGCTACAATGACTAAAAATCAAAGGAAAGATACCAGAAATATGAAAAATCAAGAAAGTACAACACTAAAGGGTTATAACTCTCAAGTTCCAGATACTATAGAACAAGAAGCCCTTGAAATGTCTGGCAAGGAATTTCAAGTGATAATTCTAAGGAAACTGAATGAGATACAAGAAAACTCAGCTAGACAACATGATGAAATCAGGAAAAGTATACAGGACCTGAAAGAAGAAATGTATAAGGAAATCAATGCCTGTAAAAGAATATAGTGGAGCTTGCCGAGCTGAAGTATTCATTCAACAAAATAAAAAACACAACAGAGAGTTTCAACAGCAGGCTTGCAGAAGTAGAAGAGAGAACTTCTGACCTTGAAGATGGGCTGTTTGAAATAACACAGGCAGACAAAAGAAAAGAAAAAAGAATTAAAATGATTGAAGAAAATCTATGAGAGATATCAGACATCCTAAAGAGCTCAAATATCTGAGTCAAGGGTATTCCAGAAGAGGAGGAAAAAGGAGATTGCATTGAAAACATATTCAACAACATAGTGGCAGAAAACTTGCCAGGTATAGTAAAAGACACGGATCTTCAGATTCAGGAAACTCAAAGATCCCCAAACATATTAAACCTAAAAAGGTCTTCTCCAAGACATGTTATAGCAAAATTGGCAAAACTCAAAGACAAAGAGAGAATCTTAAAAGCTGCAAGAGAGAAGTATCAAATCACCTATAAGGGAGCCCCAATCAGACTAACATCAGACTTTTCATACCAAACCCTAAAAGCCAGAAAGGAATGGGATAATATATTCAAAATAATGAAAGACAAAGATTGCCAGCCAAGAATACTCTACTCTGCAAGGCTATCCTTCTGAAATGAAGGGCAAATAGGATATTTCTCAGACAAACAAAAACTGTGAGAGTTCACTACCACACAACCCACCTTACAAGAAATTCTCAAGGGAGAACTGGGTTTGGTACATGAAAAATAACTACCACTGCCATAAAAACCCAAGAAAAATCAAAACCCACTAGTATAATAAAAATGGCATTGATGAAGAGAAAAAAAACAAACAAATAAAAGGCTATCTACAATCCAAGGAACCAACAAATACACAAAACAAACAATAAATCAGAAAGAAAGGAACAAAAGCACTTAAGACATCCAGACAAAACTCAATAAAAGGCTAAGATTAAATCAACACTTTTCAATAACAACTCTTAATGTAAATGTCTTAAATTCCCCAATCAAAAGACACAGACTGGCTAACTGGATTAAAAAGGAGGACCCAGCCATATGCTTCCTTCAAGAGATGCACCTCACCTATAAAGACTCACATAGACTAAGAGTGAAAGGATGGAAAAAGATTTACCATGCAAACAGAAATGAAGAACGAACTGGAGTAGCTATTCTTATATCTGGTAAAATAGACTTAAACTAAAAACCATAAAAAAAGATAATGAGGGCCACTACATAATGATGAAAGGATCAATCAATCAAGAAGACATAACAATCATAAATATATACACACCCAATGTCAGAGCAGCCAGATTTATAAAGCAAGCTCTATTAGACCTAAAGAAGGAAATAGACACTAATACCATAATAGCAGGGGACCTGAACACCCCACTGTCAACATGGACAGATCATCTAGGCAAAGAATCAGCAGGGAAACATAAGATCTAAACAACACACTAGACCAATAGGACTTTGCAGATATATACAGAACATTCCATCCAACAACCTCAGAATATTCATTCATCTCATCAGCACATGGATCATTCTCCAGGAGAGATCAGATGTTAGGTCACAAATCAAGCCTCAACAAATTTTCAAAAATTGGAATTATCCCATGTATTTTATCAGACCACAATGGATTAAAGTTAGAAATCAATAACAAATGAAATTCTGGAAACTATACAAACACATGGAAATTAAACAGCATTCTACTCAATGACATATGGTTCCAAGAACAAATCAAACAGGAAATCAAAAAATTTATTGAAACTAATGAAAACAATGATATATCATACCAAAACCTGTGGGATACTGCAAAAGCAGTACTAAGAGGGAAATTTATCACATTAAATGCTTACTTCAGAAGAATGGAAAATGGCAAGTGAACAACTTAACAGTTCACTTTAAAGAGCTAGAAAAATAAGAACAATCCAAACCCAAAGTTAGCAGATGGAAAGAAATCATTAAGATCAGAGCAGAATGTGATGAAATTGAAAGCCAAAAAACAATGCAAAAGATCAATGAATCAAAAAGTTGATTCTTTGAAAAGATAAATAAAATTGACAAACCATTAGCATGGCTAACTAAAAAAAAGGAAGAGAGAAGATCCAAATAACAAAAATTAGAAATGAAAAAGTGGATATTACAACAGATACATCCAGAATAAAAGGAATCATTGGAGACTACTATAAACAACTATATGCCAACAAATTTGAAAATCTGGAGGAAATGGATACATTTCTGGAAACACACAACCTACCAAAACTGAGCCAAGAAGATGTAGAAAATCTGAAAAGAACAAAAAGAGTAAAAGAGATTGAAGCTGTTATCAGAAGCCTTCTAACAAAGAAAAGCCCAGGACCAGATGGATTCACAGCAGAATTTTACCAAACATTCAAAGAGGAATTGACACCAATTCTCTACAAACAATTCCAAAAGATTGAAACAGAGGCACTTCTCTCAAACTCATTCTATGAAGCAAACATCACCCTGATACCAAAACCACATCCAGATACAACTAAAAAAGAAAACTACAGGCCAATATCCTTTAGGAATATAGATGCAAAAATCCTCAATAAAATAAAAGCTAACAGAATACAGCAACACATATGAAAAATTATACACGATGTTCACATGGGATTCACAGGATGCAAGGTTTGTTCAACATATGCAAATCAATAAATGTGATACACCATATCAATAAAATCAAACACAAGGACCATATGATCATCTCTATAGATGCTGAAAAGACATTTGACAAAATTCAACACTCATTCATGATAAAGACTCTGTATAAGTTAGGTATAGATGGAAAGTATCTCAACATAACTAAAGCCATAAACCCACTGCCAATAACATCTTGAATCAGAAAATGCCGAAAGCTTTTCCTTTAAGAATAGGAACTAGACAAAGATGTCCACTCTCATCACTCCTATTCAACATAGTATTGTAAGTATTAGCCAGAGCAATCAGAGAAGAGAAGGAAATAAAGGGCATCCAGACTGGAAAATATGAATTCAAACTGTCCCTCTTTGCAGATGACATGATCCTATATACCGAACAGCCTAAACTTTCTACAAAAAACTCTTGGATTTGATAAATGATTTCAGCAATGTTGAAGGATACAAAATCAACACACAAAAATCAGTAGCATTTCCATTCTGCAGTAGTGAACATACAGAAAGAGAAATCAAGAAAGCTTGCCCATTTACAATAGCCAGTAAAAAAATAAAATACTTAGGAATTGAGTTAACCAAGGATGTGAAAAATCACTATAATGAGAACTACAAACCACTGCTGAGAGAAATTAGAGAGGGCACAAGAAGATGTAAAGATATCCCAAGCTCTTGGATTGGAAAAATCAACATTGTGAAAATGTCCATACTATCCAAAGTGATATACAAATTCAATGGAATCCCCATCAAAATTCCAATGACATTTTTCTCACAAATGGAAAAAACTGTCCAGAAAATTATATGGAATAACAAAAGACCACACATAGCCAAAGCAATGCTGAGCAACAA
The DNA here is from genome assembly GCF_000696425.1 of Galeopterus variegatus. Classification (NCBI taxonomy): domain Eukaryota; kingdom Metazoa; phylum Chordata; class Mammalia; order Dermoptera; family Cynocephalidae; genus Galeopterus; species Galeopterus variegatus. The sequence continues at coordinate 281,766 of NW_007728308.1, read as the reverse complement.
AAATAAAGCTGGAGGCATAACACTACCTGACTTTAAACTATACTACAAAGCAGTAATAACCAAAGCAGCATGGTACTGGCATAAGAAAGGACACACTGATCACTGGAATAGAATAGAGAATCCAGAAATCAACCCACACACCTACAGCCATCTGATCTTTGACAAAGGCACCAAGCCTATACACTGGAGAAGAGTCTGCCTCTTCAGCAAATGGTGCTAGGATAATGATATCATTATGCAGGAGAATAAAACAAGACCCATACCTCTCACAATATACCAAAATCAACTCGAAATGGATTAAAGAATTAAATGTACACCCTGTAACAATAAAAGTTCTCAAAGAAAACTTAGGAAAAACACTTCCACAAGTAGGACTGGGCACAGACTTCATGAATATGACCCCAAAAGCATGGGCAACCAAAGGAAAAATAAAGAAATGGGATTATATCAAACTAAAAACTTCTGCACAGCAAAAGAAACAATTAACAGAGTTAAAAGACAACCAACACAGTGGGAGAAAATATTTGCAAAATATACATCTGACAAAGGATTAATATCCAGAATATACAAGGAACTGAAACAACTTTGCATGAAAAAAAACAAGTAACCCAATTTAAAAATGGGCAAAAGAGCTAAATAATGCATTTCTCAAAGGAAGATATACAAATGTTCAACAGACACATGAAAAAATGCTCAACATCATTCAGCATTCGGGAAATGCAAATCAAAACCACATTGAGATACCATCTCATTCCATTTAAGATGGCTAATATCCAAAAGACTGTGAATGATAAATGCTGGCAAGGTTGTGGAGAAAAAGAAACACTCATACATTGTTGGTGGGTCTGCAAAAAGGTGCAGCCTCTGTGGAAAATGGTATGGAGGTTCCTCAAACAATTGCAGATAGATCTACCATATGACCCAGCTGTCCCTCTGCTGTGAATATACCCAGAGGAATAGAAATCATGAAGTTGAAGGTATACCTGTTCTCCAATATTCATTGCAGCAGTATTTACAATAGCTAAGAGTTGGAACCAGCCCAAATGTCCATCATCAAATGAGTGGATACAGAAAATGTGGTATATCTACACAATGGAATACTACTCTGTTATAAAAAGGAATGAAATACTCCCATTTGCAACAACACTGATGGACCTAGAGAGAATTATAGTAGGTGAAATTAGTCAGGCACAGAAAGAGAAATATCACATGTTCTCACTTATTTGGGGGAGCTAAAAAATAAATAAATACACAAAGAATCTGGGGGGAAGAAAACACAGCAATTACAACAAGCAAACAGAAAGGAGATTGTTGGGAGGCAGGGGGAAGAGGGCAGAGGGAGGGAGGTTTCAGTAATGGGCTACAGTAATCAACCACATTGTATATTGACAAAATTTAAAAAATGTTAAAGAGACAGTACATGTAACTGTTTTTAACACAGTGCCTTGTACATACGAAGTGTTTATTAAGTGTTACCTATTATTAATAACACTACATGGAAAAAATAATTCAATCAAAATCTTCTACAAACAAGTCTCTGTGCTATCATTTTTTGATATTTTGTCTAACTTTATTATCTGAAGTAACATAAGTAACATAGGATACATAATTATAGTATAAAAATATAATTAAACACAAGCCAAAATATTATCAGATAAGGTCTCAAATATAAAATAAGTGTGGCAGGGTGGGATTTTCTTATTGCGTCACTCCTGTCATTTTTTTACCACGCTACTTGCAGGGAGAGGGACATTAAAAAAAGCCAAAAAAGAAAAAAAAAAAAAAGAAATCAAGTCTCAACAAATTCAAAAAAAAAAAAAATGGAATTATTCCATGTAATTTTTCAGACCACAATGGCTAAATCTAGAAATCAATAACAAACAAAACTCTGGAAACTATACCAATACATGTATATTAAACAACATTCTACTTAATAACATATGGGTCCAAGAGGAAATTAAATAGGAAATCAAAAGCTTTGTTGAAAATAACGAAATTATGACACATCATGCCAAAACCTGTGAGATACTGCAAAAGCAGTACTAAGGAGGTAATTTATTGCATTAAATTCTTACTTCAGAAGAATCGAAAGATTATAAGTAAACAACCTAACACTTCACCTACAAGAATTAGAAAAAAGAGAACAAATCCAATCCCAAAGTTAGTTGACAGAAAGAAATAATTAAGATCTAAGATCAGAGCAGAACTAAATGTAATAGAAACCCCAAAAGTGGTACAACAGATCAATGAAACAAAAAGTTGGTTTTCTGAAAAGATAAATAAAATTGACCAACCATTAGTAAATCTAACTAAAAAAGATGAGAGAAGACACAAATAACAAAAACTAGAAATCAAAAAGCTGCTGGGAATATACCCAGAGGAATGGAAATCATCATGTCAAAGGGATACCTGTACTCCCATGTTTATTGCAGCACTATTCACAATAGCCAGGAGTTGGAACCAACCTAAATGCCCATCAGTGGATGAGTGGATAAGGAAAATGTGGTATATCTACACAATGTAATACTATTCTGCCATTTTAAAACAATGAAATACTACCATTTGCAGCAGCATGAATAGACTTAGAGTAAATTATATTAAGTGAAATAAGCCAGGCACAGAAAGAGAAATACTGCATGTTGTCACTTATTTGTGGGAGGTAATAAAATAAATAGGTAAATATACAAATGAACAGGGGGCAGAGAAGAAGACACAACAATCACAACAATTCCTTGATTTTGTTGAGACACATGAACAGATATGCTGATGGGGGAGGGGTAAAGGGAGGAATTGGTATGACAATGGAACTTTTCTGTAAGGAACTGTGATAATAAGCACCTGGCTTTGTGCAATTGCTAAACCCCATGAAACTGAGACCTCTCAAAAATATTTATTAATTATAAAGGATAAAATAGTAAATTTACAATGAAGGACTCTGACAGTTACCATGTTAATCTAGTGATCAAGTGATCAATCAATAACAAGACACCTAATAAAAAGACATATCAACCCTATGTTTCTTTTGGTAAGATGCTCTGAAAAAGGCCCATCATCTCTATGGTATTATTTTCTAAAATCTAATCTAATTATGAGAAAGTATCAGGCAAACCCAAATTGAAGGACAGTCTACCGAGTACCTAATCAGTACACTTTTAAAGTGTCAAGATCATGAAATATGAGGAAAGACTGTGGAATTATTACAGATTAGAGGAGACTAAGGATACATAATAGATAAATGCCATATTGAATCCTAAATTGGATACTGGAATAGAAAAAGTTCATTAGAAAAATTGGAGAAACCCAAATAAAGTCTCTTGTAAAGTTAGTAGACTGATGTTAATTCTTCAGTTTTGAAAATTATACCATGGTAATATAAGATGTTAACATAAGGAGAAACTAGATGAAATGTTTATACAAACAGTATTGTCTTTTCAACTCTTCTATAAATCTAAAATGATTTCAAAACAAAATGTTTTGAAAACTTGACCTTGACTTCCAGTTTCATCTTTGATGTGTAGAGCTTAGAAATCATCACTCCCATCCTTTCTACAAGAGTATAGCTTTAAACAACTGAATATCAATGAGTTTTCTTGGACTGACCAGGGAATTGAGATCTCAGGGCATATTACCACCCTAAAATTTGCAAAGTCAAGTGAATACAGAAAATCAGAGTTTGCCTAGAAAAGAGGCAATTGGAGCTACAAATCCATAGAAATACTTAAATGGCAATATTGACAAATTGTTGGAGGCTGAGTGTGAACAATCATGAAAGTGAGAAACTCCTGGGGGGTAGCAGTTTATGTTGCCTGCACAGTTTCATCACTTTCACCTCCGAGAAACCCACCACTTTTTCAAAGTAAAGAACCAAGGAAAATCCCCTTCAGTTTTTGGTAAGAAAAGGAGAAACTAACCATTTTAAAATGCATTCAGAGTATTTTCAATAACAAAGGCCTACTCTGCAAGGGAAAAGACTTTACCAGAATCTATTCAACCTGAAAGAAGGGTATTACCCAACTCCAGCCCCTTATAACCTTCTTCTCATCTAAGTAGTAAAGAAAAGGTTAATAAATACTTGTGAAATAACATAAGCCTACAAAGAGAATAAGTAATCATTAGATTATAGATTTGTTGTTTCTGTACAGAAAAGGAAACAATCAACAGAATGGAAAGACAACCTATGGAATGGGAGAAAATATTTGCAAAATATGCATCTGACAAGGGATTAATATCCAGAACATATAAGGAACCCAAAAGGTTATAGGACTTCCCCTCCTCCACACCTATCCACCATGCCAACAGGACTTCTGTAAAACAATAGTGGATTACAGCTGAAAGAAGTCCAAGGCACTGACTCTATTTAAGAAAGAATTCTGAGATGGCTGATATAGGCGCCCAGCTCTTGCCTCTGATGCAAAGAAAGTCCAAAACATCAAGTGGATAGTCACATGTTGAATAAAATTTCTGGGAGAAAACACTGGAATTCATCAAAAGGATGAGGAAGACCCCCTGAGGTTCAGAAATTCACCATGGCAGCATAGAAAGACAAGTGAAGCACCCTACCAACATTGGCTCAGAACCAGGAGACACTGGGAAAAAGGTAGACAGGGGCAATCCCAAGTGATCCCAACTTGTGCCACAGATGCCTGCAATTCAAGCTACAAAGGAGCCAAACTGCCTTTCCAAGCCAGGAGCCCATACAACTCACTGCATTAATCCAGGGAGGGAACTCATGCTGAGCCCACCCATCCACTAGGTCCTGGGCTGCTGCAGGACATCACCATTTTGTGATTGGAGCCCACACCTGACTGTATTTGCCCTAGAGCCCCTGAACCCCTGCATCTCCACAGCCCTAAACCCTTGTAATCACATCATGACCCTGGCACTGAGCCCACTGGCACCCTGCACCCCTGAGAATACATGGTCCAATGCCGTGCAGAGGCCACCCCCAGGACAGAGGGAGACAGTGCTTGCATATTCTGGAGCCAGAGAGCTGACCAACTGCTGCCTTCTGCCACTGCCAGAAGCCCTGCTTTCCTCAGTGAAACACTCAGATACTTCTCCGAGAGGCCCAGAGACCTGCAGCAACTCCAGCAAAGAGCTCAGCAAGAGCCAGCCATGCCAGCAGAGAAATTATGGAGCACCTGCACACCTCTCTCTGGGACACCAAGTCCCATCTGTAGTTCTAACAAGCCTGCCCAAGGATACCCACCCCAGCTAAGGAACTGCAAAGCAGCCCAGCATCTCTCTTGGGTGCACATAGGGCCAGCCCATGACCTCAGCAACCTTGAACAGGGTGGCCCACTCCAGCTGAGGAGTTGCAAAGAGACCCAGTCTCTCTCTTGAGGATGCAGAATCCCCCTCATGATCCCGGTGACTTCACCCAGAGTGGCCCTTTTCAGCTGAGGAGTTACACAGCACCCCAGTATCTCCCTTGCAGGCACAGGGGCCTGCCCACAACAACAGTGACCTTACCCAGAGTGACCCACTCCAGCAGACCAGCTGCTAAGCACCCCAGCATCTTTCTTGAGGGCACAGAGTCCATCCCACAAACCTAGTGACCTTACTTAGAGATGCCCACTCTAGCTGGGGAACCACAGAGCACTGCACAATCTCTTCTCAGGGCACAGCGTCCCACCCATGGTCCCAGCAACCTTAACCAGTGTCTCCCACTTCAGCAGCGGATCTACAGAGTGCCTCAAAATCTCTTTTGCAAGTCCAAGATCCTGGTGGCAGTCCTACCTACCCCACCTTAGAACCAACTCCAATGAGGAGCTGCAGAACACCCCAGAACCTCTTTTAGAGATACAGGGCCCAGCCCGAATCCCAGTGACCCAACCCAGAGATTCCAACTTCAGCTGAGGAGCTGCTGAGAGCCTTATTGTTTCTCTCAAAGTTTAGGTCCTAGCTGCTGCCCCAGAAATCCCATCCAAGGGTTCCCACTTAAGCTTAGGAGCTGCAGAGCATCCAGCACCTCTATTGGGGCACAGGATCCTGGCTGGGGCACCAGTGAGCCACCCAGTGTCACCTACTCCAACAAGGAGCTGCCAAGTATCCAGCACCTAGGGCATGGAGATGCATACAGACAACTGTGACACTGAATACATTTGAAGAAATCACATGAAGTCTACATTACTGCACTCACCCACAACAAAATATAAAACACCCTACCTGACTGACACTATGGACCACATCTACAGAAAAGAGTCTCTTTTCGAAAGCTACTCCAGAAAAGTAGAAGCAGCAACTATTCCATCAGATGCCCAATCATCAACACAGGGATATGAGAAACATGAAAAAAAAAAAGGGGGGGAAACATGACAACCTCAAAGGAATTCAATAATTTGCCAGTACCTGATCACAAAGAAAAGGAAATTTATGAAATGTCTGAAAGGAAATTGCTAATAATGATCTTAAGGAAATTCAATGAGATGCAAGAAAATACAGATAGAAAACACAATAAAATCAGAAAACCAATTAATCATCTAAAAGAGAAATTCAACAAAGTGATAGATATCATAAAAAAGAACCAAGAAGAAATCTTGGAACTGAAGAATACATTAAATAAGACAAAAAATGTAATCAAGACCTTAAGCAATAGGCTAAGTCAAGCAGAAGAAAGAATTTCTGAACTTGAAGATTGTTTTTTTAAATAACCCAGTCAGACAAAAAGAAAAAAGAATTTTAAGAAAATGAAAAAAGATCTATGGGACAATTTCAAACATACAAACATCTGTAATATGCATGTTCCAGAAGGGGAAGAGTAAAGAAAAGGCACTGAAAACCAATTTAACAAAATAGCTGAGAATTTCCCAAGCATTGAGAGAGAGATGGACTTCCAGATCAAAGAGATGCAAAGATACTCAAATAGATTTAACCCAAAAAGGTACTCTATAAAATATATCATAGTCAAATTATAAAAAGTCAGTGACAGAGCATTCTAAAAACAGACAGAGAAAAGTGTCAAGTTGCATGCAAGGGAATTTCCATCAAACTAACAGCAGATTTCGCAGGAGAAAACTTACAGGCCAGGAGAGAGTGGGGTAATACATTCAAAGTGTTGAAAGAAAAAAACCTGCCAGCCAAGAATACTATATACAACAAAGCTATCTTTCAGAAATGAAGGAAAAATAGTGTCTTTCCCAGACAAATAAAAACTGTAGGAATTAATCACCACTAGACTGTCCCTATAATAGATCCTTAAGGGAGTCCTACATCTGAAGCAAAAGAACAATAAGTACCATCATGATAACACGCAAAAGAATAAAACTCACTCTTAGAGCAGATATGCAAATGAAAAAGAGAAAGAAATTTTATCTTATCTATATTAGTCCGTTTCTGTTGCTTATAACAAAATACACAGAACTGGGTATTTTATAAAGAAAAGAAAATTTATTGCTTATAGTTTCAGAGGCTTGGAGGTCCAAAGTCCAGAGAACACATCTATGAGAGTCTTAGTGGTGGTGATAGTGACCCAGGGGTCTCATGTGTCAGAAATGGTGAGGGAGAGAGAAAATCTAATCTCCTCACATGCTCTCTTTTAAAGCCCTCAGAACCACATGCCTGACTACTATTATTAATCCATTCACTATGGTGTAGTCCTACAATCTAATCACCTCTTCAAGGCACCACCTTTCTATTACCATAATAGGATTTCCCACCCTCAACAGTTGTAATGGGGATTAAGCCTCAGTGAGGTTGTGTATACGAAGTTATACGACTATACACTGGAGAAGAGTCTGCCTCTTCAGCAAATAGTGCTTTGATAACTGGATATCCACATGCAGGAGAATGAAACTGGACCCATACCTCTCACCATATACTAAAATCAACTCGAAATGGATTAAAAAATTAAATATACACCCTGAAATAATAAAGCTTCTTTAAAAAACAAAGGAGAAACACTTCAGGACGTAGGACTGTGCACAGACTTCATGTGTGCGACAAAAAAAAAAAAAAAAAAAAAGCAAATAACAAAGACAAACAATAAAACAGAAACAAATGAATAAAAGATATATAACATAACCATTAAAGTTTTTAAAAATCAGGAGTAAGGCAATCTTTCAATAACAACCTAGAATGTAAATAAATTAAATTCCCTATTTAAAAGATATATACTGGCCGAATGGATTAAAAACAAGAACCAACTCTATGCTGCCTACAAGAAACTTACTTCACCTGTAAAGATGCACATAGACTAATAGTGAAAGAACAGAAAAAGTTATTTCATGCCAATGGAAACCAAAAATGAGCACAGGTGACTGTATTTATATCTGATTAAATTGACTTTAAACCAAAAACTTAAAAGACAAGCGATTATATCATGATAAAGGAATCAATTCAGCAATAGGATATAACAATTGTAAATATATATGCACCCAATATCATAGTGCCAAATATATAAAGCAAATATTATTATATCTAAAGAGAGAGGTAGACCCCAATACAGTAATAATTGGAGACTTTTAAACCCTCTCTCTGCAATGGATAGATCATCTAGATAACAAATGAACAAACATACATTGGATTTAATCTGCACTATAGAACAAATAGACTTGACAGATATTCACAGAACATTTCAACCAACAGCTGCACAATACACATTCTTCTCATCAGCACATGGATCCTCCCCCAGGTTAGACCAAATGTAAGACTAAAATCAAGTCTCAAAAAATTTTTAAAAATTGAAAGCATACTGAGTATTATTTCACACCACAACAGAATAAAACTAGAAATCAATAACAAGCAAAACTTAGGAAACTGAACAAATACACAAAAATTAAACAACATGCTCCTAAATAACCACCTGGTCAAAGATGAAATTGAGGAGGAAATCAAAAAGTTGCTTGAAACAAATGAAAACAGAAGGAAAACATACCAAAACCTATGGGATATTAGAAAAGCTGTACTAAGAGGATAATTTTCTGCAGTAAGTGCTTACATCAAAAAAGCAGAAAGAGAGAAGTGCCCAGAACATCTCTCACAAGAAAGGACAAAAACAACTAAAAGACAGCTAAATATCAATGGGAGTGTCTATGGGAGAGTGCAGGAGTGCAGCAGGAGACTGGTGAGATCCCTGTGGAGCACAAAAGCCCAGGATGACAGCATAGAGAGGAAAGAGGGGCACATGGCCTCAGCTACCACATCACCACCAGGATCAGTGCAAGAGAGACTTTCTCTTGCAGGAGGAAAAAGTAGGCAGAGGACTCACACCAAATACCATCCTCATCACTGAGGCTTCTAGTTCCTACTACACGAGGATTTCACAACCCTTTCAAGCTCAGAACCAAGTGTGGGGAGATGCCTAGAATACATGAAGTGCATCACTCTAGAACAGATGCACACACAGTGAACTCCCCGCCCCAACCCTCACTATGCAAGCTTATGCAGTACAGCAGCATCTTGAAATCAGAGCTGTTGTGGGAGCATGCCCTGACCTGGGGCTAACAGCCACAGTGTTTCCCCAGCCTTAAGCCTCCCTGGTCATGCCAGCATACTCACACAAGAGGGTACAATGCCCTGATACCAGAGGCTTGAGGCCTGGACCCAGGGGAAGCAGTGACCCAAGACTTGAACATTTGGAAAACCAATCCCAGGCCTGCTGAACTGACACACCAATACATCCAGAGCAGTTATCAGACAGGCAGACACACATACAAACACACTGACAGTGGGCTGAGTTCTGTGTTCCCAAGCTCTAAACATAAAAAAACACCTCACGAGTTCTTACCTTATAGAACACACCTTTAGGTCAGTGGAAACAAAGCACATCCATGTCCTTGCCCATTGCCCAAAATGGCTAGCAGGGCCCCTTCACAGCAGGCTTGCTTCATGGCCTCACCCACTGTCTGAGAAGTGGCTTGGGGGGCCCATTCTGCAGACTCATCTAGCAGATCTGTACACTACCTGAGAAGTAGCTGGCTGGGTCCCCTCACTGAAGTCCTTCTCTGAAGCTTCACCCACTTCCTGAGAAGTGGCTGGCTGGGCTGCCTCTGCAGTCCTGTCTAGTGGCCTTGCCCAAAGCTCAAGAATAGGGTGGCTAGGACCCCTCACAGCAGGTCTGCTCTGTGGCTTTGCCCACTGACTAAGAAGAGGTTAGCAGGGCCCTCTCAGAGCATGCCTAACTTTCAGCCTCATCCACTGTGTCACAAGTGGCTGGCTGGACCTTCTCTGCAGCATCATCTAGCAGACTTGCCCACTGCTCAAAAAGTGGCTGGCTGGTTCCCTTTCTGCAGCCTAGTGGCCTTGTGCTTTACCTAATCAAACCCAAAGACACATTTGTGGGTGAAAGACCTTCCCCATGCAATTCTTCTACAATATTCAAAGAGGTGACTGTTCCATCAGATGTACAGATATGAATGCAGGGAAAAAAGAAACATGAAAAAAGCGGAAACATGACACCACCAAAGAAACACAATAATATTCCAATAATTGATCCCCCCAAATCAGAAATTTTTGACTTGCTGGAAAAGGAATTCAAATAAATAATTTCAAGGAAACTTACAGTGGAACAAGAGAATACAAACAATTCAGTGAATTCAGGGAAAAAATTATGATGTGAATGAGAAATTTAACAGATAGATATCAATATAATCCAGCAATCTTGCTGCTGGGTGTATACCCAAAGGAATGGAAATCACCATGTTCAAGGAATCCTGCACTCCTATGTTTATCACATGTCTATTTACAATAGCTAAGAGTTGAACCAACCTAAATGTCCATTGATAAACAACTGGATGAAGAAAATATGGTATATATACACAATGGAATACTACTATGCCACATAAAGGAATGAAATTCTGCCATTAACAGCAACATAGATGAACTTAGAGAAAATTATGTTGAATGGAGTATGCCAGGTACAGAAAGAGAAATACCACATGTCCTCACTTATAATTGGGTGGTGAAAAAAAAAAAGAAAGAAAGAAAGATACATCACAATAATTCCTCAAACTTTCAAAAGGAAAGAATGAAACCTAGATTACCAGAGGTTGGAAAGGGGGAGAGAGAAGGAGGTTAGGGAGAAATTAGTAAAGGGCCACCAAAAAAAGTTTACATTGTGTAATGATAAAAATTTTTTAAATGTTTAAAGATTAATAAATAAATCAATAAACTAAAATAAATAAACAAGTTAAAAATAAAAATGTAATAAAATCAAAAAAATCATGGAATTAAACAATTCATTGAATAAAATAAAAAACACATTTGAAAATCTCAACAACAGACTGAATCAAACATAAGAAATAATTTCTGATCTTGCAGACAACTGTTTTGAAATAACCCAGAAAAAGAAAAAAAAATTTTTAATTATAAAATGAACAAAGTCTACAACATTTATGGGATATTAAGGGACATATATTTAAATTATGGGCATTACAGGAGTAGAAGGAAAACAGTACTGAAAACATATTTAATGAAATAATAACTAAAAACATCTATACTCTTCAGAAAGGTACGAACACCAAACTCAGGGAAGCTCACAGGTTCCTATGTAGATTCAACCAAAAAAGGTCTTCTTGAAGACACATTGTCATCAAACTGTGAACCACAAGGAAATCCCCCTGAGACTACAGCAGACTTCTCACTAGTAATCTATAGGTCAAGAGAGAATGGGATAATGCATTCAAAGTATTGAAAGAAAAAAACTGAAAGCCAAGAGTATTATACCCAGCAAAGAAAAACAAAAATGAATAGAATTCATCACTACCAGTTCAGCCTTACAAGAAATGTTTATGGGAGTCCTACATTTAGAAGAGAAGTAATAATAACAACCATCATGAAAACATATGAAAATATAAAGCTTACTGTTAGAATAGATACACAAATTAGAAATAGAAAGGAACCAAACCTCATCAATACAGAAAACCACCAAACTGCAAGGATAAACAATAAGAGAGGAAAAAAGGAAAAAAAAATACAAAAAACAATCAGAAAACATCCAACAAAATTACAGGAGTAAGAACTCGCATATCAATAATAGCCTTGAATGTAAATGGGTTAAATACCCCAACTAAAAGACATAGCCTGGCTAAGGGATTTTTAAAAAGCATAACCCATCCATATGCTGACAATGAGAAACAAAATTTACCTACAAAGATACATATAGACTGAAAGTGAAGGGATGGGATGGAAAAAGATATCCCGTGCAATAAAAAACAAAAGTGAGCAGGAGTACCTACACTTATATCAGATAAATCAAACATTAAATCAAAGTCTGTACTAATGTAACAGGTTGAATAGAAGCAACTCCATTTTGTTAAATTTCTAAATTAAAAAGTTTTTCCTTCTTACACTTGTAACCTGAACTGCATAGCTTGCAGATAGACATTAGAATACAATGATTCTTGTTCTCATGATTGCTAGAACATAATGACTTTTGCTCACACTATACACAGAATAATTATAGAAGAAATTAATAAACCATATGGCCATTCTTTACTAGCTTACTAACTAGATCTTTTTTAGGTCATCAGAAACTGAATCCATGTCTTGACTTCATGGAGGATGGTCACCATGAATCAGCCCCACCCGAGAAGTTCTTTGATGTTTATCTGCAATTTTATGATTATGTCTGCATGTCCCTGCTTAGATCACCATGAATCATCCCCCTACCACCTGTCCCTATAAATTCCTTTGGCAAGTCTGGGAAAAGTGGAGATGGTCTTTGAGACATGAGTCCACCATTTCCCCAGGCTGCCGACTTCCTGATTAAAGCCTACCTTTCCTTACACCAACACTTGTTTCTCAATTATTGGCTATTGAGTGGTGAGCAAACAGACCTTTGGGGTTTCAGTAACACTAAGAGGTGAGGAAGGGCATTATATAATGAAATAATAAAGGGATAAATACAGCAAATGGATATAATAATTATAAATATATATGCATCCAATACCAGAGAATCCAGACATATCAAGCAAATATTATCAGATCTAAAGGGAGAGATAGACATAATACCCCAACTAGTATTTAACACCCCACTCTCAGCATTGGACAGATCATTGAGACAGAAAATCAACAAGGAAATATCAGATTTAAATGACTCTATAGGGGCTGGCCAGTTAGTTCAATTGGATAGAGCACAGAATTTACAGCACCAAGGTCAAGGTTTCAAGTCAGCATACTGGCCAGCTGTCAAAAAAAAAGAAAGAAAAGAGAGAGAGAGAGAGAGAGAGAGAGAGAGAAAGGGGGAAAGAAGGAAGAAAGGAAGAAAGGAAAGAAGGAAGGAAGGAAGATGACTCCATAGATAAGTAGGACCTAATAGATATTTAGACATTTCAACCAATAGCTGCAGAATACACATTCTTCTCATCAGCATAGAAAATATTTTCCAAGATTGACTACATGCTTGGACACAAAACTAGCTTCAAAATGTTCAAAAAAATTGAAATTATGTCATTATTTTTTCTGACTGTAATGGAATAAAGTTATAAATCAAGAGCATGAAAAACTTTCAAAACTATACAAATACACAGAAATTAAACAATGTGCTCCTTCATGACCAATGGATTAAAGAAGAGATTAATAATGAATTTTATTTTTAAAGTTGAAAGAAATGAGGACAGAAAAATAACATGCCAAAACTTATGGACACAGCTAAGGCAGTATTAAGAGGAACATTTACAGCATAATCATCCACATCCAACAAAAAAGGAAGATTTCAAATAAACAATGTAACAATGAACCTCAAAGAACTACAAAAGTGAAAGAAAGGAAATAATAAAAAATCAGAGCAAAAAGAATTGAAATTGAGACAAAGAGTTGGTTTTCTGAAAAGATAAACAAAATCAACAAACCATTAGCCAGACTAACCAGGAAAAAAAAGGAGAAAAGACCTAAATAAATAAAATCAGAAATGTAAAAGGAAACACTACAACTGATACAACAAAAACACAAAAGATTATCTGAGATTATTATGAAAAACTACACACCAATACATTTGAAAACCTAGAGGAAAATGGATAAACTCCTGGATATGTATGACATACAAAACTGAACCAAGAAGAAATAAGAAGCCTAAACATACAAAAACAAGTAACAGGAGTGAATCAGTAATAAAAAGTCTTCCAACAAAGAAAAGCCCAGGACCAGATGGCTTTACTACTGAATTCTACCAAATATTTAAAGAAATACTGATACTTCTTATTAATATTTCAAAAACTGAATTGGACAGAATTCTTCCAAACTCATACTATGAGTATTGCATTACCTTGATACCAAAAGCAGGCAAGGACACAACAACAACAAAAAAGTAAACTAGAGGCCAATATCCCTAATGAACGTAGATGCAAAAATCCCCAATAAAACTCTAGCAAACCAAATCCAATAACGCATCTAAACTATTATACAACATGATCAAGTGGGATTTATCACAGAGATGCAAGAATGGCATATGCAAATCAATATGCCATTCAACATATGCAAATCAATAAAAGTAATACATTGCATCAACAGAATAAAAGATAAAACATATAATCATCTCAATAGATGAAGAAAAGCATTTGATAAATTTCAACATTCCTTCATAACACTTAATTGGGTATAGAAGGAAATATCTTAATACATTAAAGACTATATATGGCATACCCACTGCTAAGATCATACTGAACAGGGGAAAGCTTTCTTTTCCCCTAAGAACTGGAGCAATACAAGGATACATACTCTCTCACTTTTATTGATCATAATACTGGAAGTCCTAGTCAGAGTAATTAGGCAAGAGAAAGAAAGGACATCCAAATTGGAAAAGGGAAATTCAAATTGTTTCTGTTTGCAGGTGACATGATTTCATACAGAAAAACAAGGCATTAATATTCAAAATATACAAAGAACTTAAACAACTCAATACTAAAATAACAAATAACCTAATTTTAAAATGGGCAATGAACTGAATAGCATTTCTCAAAAAAGGCATACAAATGGCCAACATGTATTTGAAAGAATAAAGAATATGCAACATCACCAATAGTCAGAGAAATGCAAATCAAAACCACAATAAGATCTATTGTTCTATAGTGATATAGAGAGGGTACAGTCAACAACATATTACTGTATAAGTTCAAGTAGCTAGTTGTGTGGATGTTGAATGTTCTCATCACAAGGAAGTGACAAATATTTGAGTTGATGGATATGCTAAACACCCTGATATGATCACCGCAAACAGTATAAATGTATTCAAATATCATATACCTCTTCATAACTATGTACCATTATCATGGGTCAATTAAGGATAAAATTAATTATGCAAAGTGATCTACAGATTCAGTGCAATCCCCATCGAAATTCCAATGACATTTTTCTTGGAAATGGAAAAACAATCCTAACATTCATACTGAAGAACAAAAGACCACGAATAGCCAAAGCACTTCTAAGCAAAAAAAATAAAGCCAGAGGCATAACACTACTTGACTTTAAACTATACTACAAAGCTACAGTAACCAAAACAGCATGGTACTGGCATAAAAACAAACACACAGACAAATGGAACAGAATAGAGAATACAGAAATCAGCGCATGAACCTAAAGCCATCTGATTTTTGACAAAGGATCCAAGACTACATTCTAGGGAAGAGACTGCCTCTTCCCCAGGTAAATAGTGCTGGGAAAATTGTAAACTAGACCCATACCTTTCACTACATTACCAAAATCAACTCAAAATGGATTAAATAATCAAATATATATCCTGAAACAATAAAACACCTGAAAGAAAACAGGGGAAACACTCCAGGAAGTAGGATTGGGTATAGACTTTATGAATATGACCCCAAAAGCACAGGCAACCAAAGGAAAAATAAGCAAATGAGATTACATCAAACTAAAAAGATTCTGAACAGCAAAAGAAACAATTAACAGAACAAAAAGACATCCAACACACTGGGAGAAAATATTTGCAAAATATATATCTGACAAAGGATTAATATCCAGAATATACAAGGAACTCAATTTAACAGTAAAAAAACAAGCAAACCAATTTTAAAAATGGGCAAAGGAGCTGAATAAGCATTTCTCAAAGGAAGATATATGAATGGGCAAGAGACACATGAAAAAATGTTCAACATCACTCAGCATTCGGGAAATGCAAATCAAAACCACTTTGAGATACCATCCTACTCTAGTTAGGATAGCAAATATCCAAAAGCCTCAGAGTGACAAATGCTGCCAAGGACGTGGAGAAAAAAGAACCCTCCTACACTGTTGATGGGACTGCAAAATGTTGCAGCCTTTGTTGAAAATGGTATGGAGTTTCCTCCACAATTTCTGATAAATCTGCCATGTGACCCAGCTATTCCACTGCTGGGTATATACCTCGAACAACAGAAATCATCATTTCAAAGGGATACCAGTACTCCCATGTTTATTGCAGCACTATATACAATAGACAGGAGTTGGAACCAGCCTAAATGTCTGTCTGGCTATGACAAGGGCTGGAATCCTCACAGCACCAGTTATCTAGCTCTTAGTCCTGTTTGTGATGCGAATTGTAAAACTAGGTGACCACGCTTGTTATCACAGCACTTTTACCTGTCGGTAATCTTGCACTGACTAGGCCGATGGTTGAGCTAGGGCTGAATCTGGTACTCCCAGACACCTTAAGCCCATTCACAGACTGGGTCACAAACCCTTCATATGCCAGGCTGGGTCACCAAACCCCTCTGGACCAGGCTGGGTCACCAAACCTCTTCATGCAGGTCTATAAGTTAGGTAACTGGCTTCACGATCCTTGGAAGTTGCAGGGCTGGAAAAAAAACATGGCTGCACAGGGCAGGCACCCGAGGCAGTAAACAGCAGCCAAAGTGGTGCTGGGTAGGTGCACTCACTCCACCCCCACACACATAATGTTTATGGAACAACCCCATCAGCCCTGAGGCAAGGGGAGCCTGACCAAATTGTTCCATTTTCCCAACAATCCACCCCTTCAGGGTCCCTTGCCATGCAAGCTACACATCCAGAATCTTCCACAATGTTCCCTTAGCGAGGATAAATGACCCTTACATTTACATAACGTATTGTCCATTCAGTATGCCTTGAGGCTTGCAGTTCTGTCCTTTTAACTGTCAGCTGCATATGTCCAGTTAGTAGTAACCATTGGTGTGATCCTCCATGCAAATCCCGCAGTCATACCGATGGGAAGTTCAATGCATATTCAGAAGGCCGATACATTGATCATGCGACTCTGGTACAGTGTCTGCAGGCAGAACACTTAGCCAAGGTATCAGCTTCATCATTTCCTGGACTGGCTAAGGGGAAGTGTACTGTGACATGGAAAACAGTTAGTTCTTTCTCATGCCCATAACTCTTGCCGCATGGCTTGTTCTCCCAGGGGATGGTGGCCTACCATCCACTGTTGATACTTCCAAGTAGAAATCCAAAGGATTAAAACTTTGTACACAGCCCAGCAGTCAGTACAGATGCTTAATGGCCCAGGCTCATTTATTATCACCATCCATACTGCTCTCAACTCAGCCCATTGACTGTTTTGCCCTGTGCCATTTTCATACCACATGGTATCTGCTAAGGGCTGGACAGCAACTTCTGCTCACATTGCTGAAGGTCCCATGCTAGAGCCATCTGTATACCAAGCTTTTCCCTCTCCCTCATGGAAACGTGTAGCCTCCACCTCCATGGGTAACGGTTATGTCAAAGTTTCCTCCACAACCTCTACTGGGCCTAGCACAGTTTGCAACTCTTTGGACAGAGGACTCATTGACATAGTGCTCTATTGTTCTATATATGCTCCCTGTTTAGACAGAGTGGGAGTCTGAACTGCACCCATTTTAGGGCTGGTTGTCCACATGCACAGCCAACCTATTATGGGGTATGTTGTCCTTAGTAGGACTTCGGCAGTTCCTGTGATAGCGTCAGTGGCTATCAAGGCAGACTACACAGCTGCTAACTGGTTTTCTATTAGGGTGTAGCACACTTCAACATCCTTCCAGAGCTGAGACCATAATACTACAGGTGTGCAGAATTGGTCTTGTCTCTGCCACAACCCCCATCCTAACCCCTCCTGGGTTATATGTACATCTCACTCAAATGGCTTAGTGGGTTTGGCCATTTGTAAAGCTTCTACTTGCTGTATTTCTGTTTTCACAGCCCAATAGGCTTTTTCTACTTCCTCAGTCCAATCCCAGAGGGCTCTTTTCTTCATCAATGCATATAGTGGGCATGCCATTTGGGCCATATGGGGTGCAAAAGCTCTCCAATTCCCCAAAAGTCCAAAATACATCTGTAGCTGAGCTACCATTGTAGGTCAAGGGTATGCCTGTATCTTATCTATAATAGCTTCTGGGATGACCCTCATCTTACCTGACCAGACCACTCCCAGGAATTTGACAGCCCAGGTCCTTGCACTTTGGCCATGTTCATGGCCCACCCACATTATTCCAAATGACTTAGCAGCATTGGAGATACCTGGGTTAAATCTGCAAGAGAATCAGAGGTTAGTAATACGTCATCAATGTAATGAACCATTTTGTAACTGTGCTGGGCCCAGTCCACTTGGCTATGTCCCTAGCCACCAAACCATGAAAGATGGTTGGGCTAGGCAGATAACCTTGGGGCAATACTTGAAAGGTCCACTGTCTTCTTTCCCACGTAAAGGCGAACTGACCGTGGCTATCAGCAGAGATTGGAATGGAGAAAAAAGCATTTGCAAGGTCCAATACATAATGATAAGTCCCCAGCTGAGTCACCAGCTGATCCATCAAGTCATGAACTAAAGGCACAGCTGCATGCAAAGGAGGCACTACTTTGTATATAGTTCTCAACAATCTACAGTTATTCTCCAGGTACCATCAGGCTTTTTCACTGGCCATACCAGAGCATTAAATGGGCTTTGAGCTAGACAAATAATATCAACTTTCTCTAATTCCAATATAGTAGCACTTATCTCTGCACGTCCTCCTGGTAGGCGATACTGCTTTACATTATCCACTCATCTTGGCTTGGGTAACACCTGTGGGTCATGTTTAGCATATCCTCATAACACAGACTTTACTGTCCATATTCATAGCCAAAACTCTTCAACTGTTGTTCGCAGGTGCAAACCATAAAGTACATCCATACCCAAGATGTATTCAGCTACAGGATATATATATATATATATATATATATACAGTCTATACATGAGGAGGTAATCTTCCTATGCCCAATGGCAATGACACAGCTTTAACCTCAGTAGTATGTCCTCCATAGCCATATATATGAACTGTGGCCCCTGGAAACTTATCTGGATTGCCATATAACACACTACATTCTGCACCTGTATACACCAATGCCAAAACATGCTGCACATTCGTCCTTGGCCAATGTAGTGCCAATTCAACATGAGGTCCTCACCTGGCCCCAAAAGACGAGTACCTTGGCATGTTCCCTAATCAGAATGGAACAGTTCATCCGTCTCCTCGGGAACAATCAAAAAGTCCTTTAAATCCACTGAGTGGACCTTGCTACCTGTTTCCAACATTTGGTGAAATGCTGTTCAGGGCACAGTTGCTGCCACTAGGCAAACAGAACTACATTTGGCTGCCAGTCAATTTTCTTTTTATCAACTACTGCTGCAAGCAAGTCAAGCCACATCTGCTTATGGCTAGTCTTGCTTGGTCCCTTTGGGATAAAATCCTGAGCATTTCTTGGGGGTCTGGTCTTAGCCACCTTTTGGACCCCTTTTGCTTGTCTCTTTTCATCTACTTCACCAAAGCCAGCTATCATGGTCGTTACCTCATGTATAGGATGACCAATGTATGGGTCCAGTATGGCCTTCAGCAACACAAAGGACATTGATGGGGCATTTTGCAGCACTATGTCTCTCATGCTGCCTGTAAAGTTTTCATAGTCCGGGCCATGAGTGTTCACATTAAACATGGACTGCAACATCCCCAGATCCCAAATGATTTGACCCAGCTCAGAATACATTTGCCATTTACTAACAATCTTGGGCAGTTCACCAGCATTTGCCCACCCGGTTCGGGCAGCTGCATTCACCCAGTCCATCAAAGAGTGATTACCTTGTCTGGGTGAATATCTGAAGCTATTCTGAAGCTGTTGCCTCAGGTATGGGTGCATGGTGGTGGAGGCCAATTTCTCCACCTCCTCACCAGAGCACATTACACTATCCACCCCTAGGTCCCATAACCACAACAGCCAAGCAGCCAGGGTCTCCCTATGTTTCTGCCAGAACTGTCTCCCCATGTCAATCAGTTCAACCTGGATATATGGGAAATAGGTAGTGAACTGGGTCACCTGTGGATCACCCACCAGTTGTCCATCTGATCCCGTAGGCTGCTCGTGCCTCAATTTTTTGTGCACAACAGGTCATGCCTGAAGTTGCATTGTTTCCACCAACTCACCATTGGGTTGTTCGTCTTCCCTGGTGTGAGGGACAGGAGTGTCCAGGACATTTATCCATGCTTCCAACAACTCTGCTTTCTGCCTCAAATCTGCCAGTAGCTGCACATCATCCGCCAAGAACTCTGCTTTCCACTTCAGCTCTCAATCAGTTTGCAGCAGAGTGTGCAAAAGCCAGGCTCTGGTCATCAGAAAAGTGGCCACCAGGCACCACACACTCAAAGACAGCCACATTTCTTCCCCCTCTCAAGGGGTTTTCTGCTGTAGTGCCTGGTCTATGCTGCCTTGCAGTACAGTGTGCAGCAATCACATCCTGGTCAACAGAAAGGTGGTCATAGGGCACAGCACATTCACAAATAGCCTCATTTTCTCCTCCATCCAAGGGCTTTCGACTCCTGTATTTGCTCAGAGTCCTGTTGCAGGCTATGCCAAATGTGGTGTAATCCTGCCCAACTATGCCAATTTGTCTTGCTACACGACCAGGGCTACTGCAAGGCTACTGCTTGGAATCCTCACAGAACCAATTGTCTAGCTCTTAATCTTGTTTGTGACAACAATTGTAAAGCTAAGGGACCACACTAGTTGTCATGGCTCTTTTAACTGCTGGTAATCCTGCACTGACTGGGCTGATGGTTGAGGTAGGGCTGGGTCTGGAACTTCCAGACCCCTCAAGCCCATTCAAAAACTGGGTCACAAACCCTTCATATGCCAGGCTGGGTCAGCAGACCCCTCCACACCAGGCTGGGTCACCAGACCCCTACACACAGGTCTATAAGCTAGGTAAGTAGCCACATGGTCCTTGGAAGTTGCAGTTCTGGAAAAAAACATGGCCATGCAAGGCAGGCACCTGAGGCAGTAAACACCACCCAAAGTGGAACCATGTGGGGGCACTCACTCCACCCCCCCACACACACAATGTTTACGGAACCACCCCATCCAGCCCTGAGGCGAGGGGAGCCTAACCAAATTGTTCCATTTTCCCAACAGTGCCCATCAATGAATGAGTAGATAACAAAAATGCAGTATATCTACACAATGGAATACTACTCTCATACTAACAAAAAACATGAAATACTACCATTCACAGTGCCATGGATGGACTTAGAGAAAAATTATATTAAGTGAAATAAGCCAGGCACAAAAAGAGAAATACTGCATGTTCTCACTTATTTATGGGAGCTAATGCAAATAATGCAAATAAGTAAGTAAATATAAAAATGAATGGGGGGGAGAATGAGACACAACAATCACAACAATTCCTTGAAATTGTTAAGACAAATGAACAGATATGATGTTGATGGGGGGAGGGGGAGCTGGAGTGGAGAAGGAGGAATTGGTAAAGGGAAAGAAAAATCAACCATATTGTACATTAATAAATTAAAATTTAAATAAATAAATTGAAATGTTACAATTTGGGGAGAAAAACATTAAAAAAAATTATGATGACATAAATAGAACCACTGTGAAGTTAAAGAGATATGAATACATAAAAAATTATTTTGCAAGATGACCTCAATATACAGCAACCTATTTCTCTTCAAATATACATATTATGATGCATCCTTAAAATGAACCTGTTTATATTTAATTCTTTAATCCATTCTGAGATGATTTTGATATATGATGAAAGGTATGGGTCTAGTTTCATTCTCCTGCATATTGATATCAAGTTAACCCAGCACCATTTGCTGAAGAGACAGTCTCTTCCCCAGTGTGTAGGCTTAGTGCCTTTGTCAAAGATCAGATGGCTGTAGGTGTGTGGGTTGATTTCTGGATTCTCTATTCTATTCCATTGATCAGTGTGTCTGTTTTTATGCCAGTACCATGCTGTTTTGGTTATTAAAGCTTTGGACTATAGTTTAAAGTCTGGTAGTGTTATGCCTCCAGCTTTATTTTTGTTGCTCAGAATTGCTTTGGCTATGTGTGTGGTCTTTTGTTATTCCATATAAATGTTTGGATAGTTTTTTCCATTTCTGAGAAAAATGTCATTGGAAATTTGATGGGGATTGCATTGAATTTGTAGATCACTTTGGGTAGTATGGACATTTTCACAATGTTGATTCTTCCAATCCACGAGCATGGGATATCTTTCCATCTTCTTGTGTCCTCTTAAATTTCTCTCAGAAGTGGTTTGTAGTTCTCATTATAGAGATTTTTCACATCCTTGGTTAACTCAATTCCTAAGTATTTTATTTTTGTGTGTGTGGCTGTGGTAAATGGGCAAACTTTTTTGATTTATCTTTCTGCATGTTCACTATTGCAGAATAGAAATGCTACTGATTTTTGTGTACTGATTTTGTATCCCGCTACTTTGCTGAAATCATTTATTAACTCCAAGAGTTTTTTGGTAGTGGCTTTAGGCTGTTTGATATATAGGATCATGTCATCTGCAAAGAGGGACAGTTTGATTTCATCTTTTCCAATCTGGATGCCCTTTATTTCCTTCTCTTTTCTGATTGCTCCAGCTAGTATTTCTAACACTATGTTGCATAGGAGTGGTGAGAGTGGGCATACCTTTCTAGTTCCTGTTCTTAAAGGAAAAGCTTTTAGCTTTTCTCCATTCAAGATGATATTGGCAGTGGGTTTATCATATATGGTTTTAATTATGTTGAGGTACTTTCAATCTATACCTAACTTATAGAAAGTTTTTATCATGAATGAGTGTTGAATTTTATCAACTGCTTTTTCAGCGTCTATAGAGATGATCATATGGTCCTTGTGTTTGATTTTATTGATATGGTGTTAAAATTTAATATACACCCTGAAACAATAAAACTACTCAAAGAAAACATAGGAGAAATACTTCAGGAATTCGGAACGGGCACAGACTTCATGAATATGACCCCAAAACCATGGGCAACCTAAGGAAAAATAAACAAATGGGATTATATCAAACTAAAAAGCTTCTGCACGGCAAAAGAATCAATTAACAGAGTTAAAAGACAACCAATAGAGTGGAGAAAATATTTGCGAAATATACATCTGACAAAGAATTAATATCCAGAATATACAAGGAACTGAAACAACTTTAAAACAAAAAAACAAGTAACCCTATTAAAAAATGGGCAAAAGAATTAAATAGGCATTTCTTAAAGGAAGATATACGAATGGCCAACAGACACATGAAAAATGCTCAACATCACTCATCATTCGAGAACTGCAAATGAAAACCACACTGAGATACCATCTCACCCCAGTTTGGTTGGCTAATATCCAAAACACTGTGAATGATAAATGCTGATTGCAAAAAGGTGCAGCCTCTATGGAAAATGGTATGGAGGTTCCTCAAACAATTGCAGATAGATCTACCATATGACCCAGCTAGCCTACTGCTGGGAATATACCCAGAGGAATGGAAATCATCAAGTCGAAGATATACCAGTTCTCCAATGTTCATTGCAGCACTCTTTACAATAGCTAAGAGTTGGAACCACCCCAATGTCCATCATCAGATGAGTGGATATGGAAAATATGGTATCTCTACAGAATGGAATAGTACTCTGCTATAAAAAAGAATGAAATATTGCCATTTGCAACAACATGGATGGACCTAGAGAGAATAATATTAAGTGAAACTAGTCAGGCACAGAAATAGAAATACCACATGTTCTCACTTATTTGTGGGTGCTAAAAATAAATAAATAAATATACAATAACCTGGGGGGAGAGGGAAGAAGACACAACAATTACAATTCCTTGAATTTGATACAACAAGCAAACAGAAAGAAGTTTTTTGGGAGGGAGGGGGGAGAGGGAGGAGGGAGGGAGGTTTTGGTAATGGGCTACAATAATCAACCACATTGTATATTTACAAAATAAAACAAAACTAAAAAAAAAATAATAAAATAAACCTGTTAATTCTGATTTTTTTAAAAATAGACATGTGTACCATGTCTACAACTTTGTTTATCAATATTAATTTTTACAAAAATATAACTAGGGACCCAGAGGGAAGCCCCAGCATCCACGGCAGGCCATGCTGAGGTGAATTGATACTTGCATGGTGCTGGGGGCTCATTCTATGGCCATAGATTCTAGGACAGTACCCAAAGGGGTGTAATATAGCCACTACCAAACCTACTGTCAAGCAAGGGCAATTCACCACTGCAGTAGCGTCCAGGGCCACTCTATGGGTGACCTTCTACACACTCAACTACACTGATATAAGAAGAGTCATCAGTAAAGCCTGTAAACAGAGGAAGAAATCTTTATCCTCATAGCCAACCTAAGAGTAATAGAAGAAGCAAACCCTCTACCAAATGTCTAAATATCAACAAAAAAATGATAGAACTACAAACAAACAAGAAGTTATGACACCACCAAAGGAATACAGTAATGCTCAAATTTAAGACTCCATTAACAGGGAATCTTTGAAATGTCTGAAAAAGAATTCTGAGCATTGATCTCAAATAAACTCAAAAAATAAAAGAAGATTCAATTAGAGAACCCAATGAAACAAGAAAAAATATCCAGAATATGAAGGAGAAAATTTACAAAGAGATTAATACTATAAAAAAGAGTGTAGCAGAACTCCTAGAAATGAAAGATTCACTCAATGAGGTAAAAAACACAACAGAGAGCTGGAACAGCAAGGTAGAGCAAGCAAAAGAAAGAATTTCAGATCTCAAACATGGTCTTTTTGAAATAACCCAGGCAGACAAAAAAAAAGAAAAAAAGAATTTTAAAAAATGAGGAAAACCTAACAGAGACAGGAGACAAATTCAAGCACTCTAACATCTGAATTGTGGGTATTCCAGAAGGGGAGGAGAATGGAAAAGGCATTAAAAACCTATTCAAGGAAATAGTAATGCAAAACCAGTCAGGTGTAGGGAGAGATGCAGATCATCAAATCCACTAAGCTCAAAGATCTCAAAACAAATTGAATCCAAAAAAATCCTCCCTAAGAAATATTATAGTTAAATTTGCAAAGCACAGAGACAGAGAATTCTAAAAGCAGCAATAGAAAAGCATCAAGTCACCTATAGGGGAGCCCACATCAGACTAACATCAGGCTTCACAACTGAAACCTTACAGGCCAGAAGAAAGTGGAATGATATATTCAAAATACTAAAAGAAAAAATTTGCCAGCCAAGAATTCTTTACCCAGCAATGCTCTCCTTTAGAAATGATGGAGAAATAGTGAATTTCCCAGACAAACAAAAATTGTGGGAGTTCACCACCACACGACCAGCCCTGCAAGAAAATGTCAAGGGAGACCTTCATCTGGAATTTGAATAATGATGACTTCTATCCCACTATCACAAATACAGAAGAAAGAGAAAAACCCTCCATTAAAACAAAAATGCCAGCAAGAAAGAGAAAGAAGCTAAATCAAGCCCCTTTAAATTTCCAACACTGAAAAAGAGAAATAAAAGGGGAAGCAACGATCAAAGGATATTTAAATCATCTAAACAAGAAGCAATTAAATGACAGGAATTAAACAATACCTTCCAATAAATACCCTATATGAGAATAGGTTAAACTCCCCATTCAAAAGACATAGACTGACTGATTGGATTAAAAAGCTAGACCCAAATATATGCTGTTTTCAAGAGAACCACCTAACCTGTAGAGACACACACAGAATAAAATTGAAGGGATGGAAAAAGATATACCATGCAAATGGAAATGAAAAACAAGCAAGGATAGCTATTCTTATATCGGACAAAACAGAGTTTAAACAAAAAAAACATTTTAAAAAATATATTATATTTAAGAAACTCTGAAATCCTTAGTTGCAGAAAAATTCAAAATCCATTCATGATTTAAAACAATAACAACAAAAAACTCTCAAGAAACTAGAAGAAAGAAATTTTCTCAAACTCATAAAAGACATCTGCAAAAATCTTTAGCTAACATCATACATAATGGTGAAACACTAAATTCTTTTACCCTAAGATCAGGAAAAAGGCAAGAATGTCCATTCTTATGACATGTATTCAACACTGTATCGCATATAAAAGGCATACAAATTGCAAAAAGAAAAAGAAGGCCACAATATAATGATAAAGGAATCTATCAAGCGAGAAGACATAACAATCATAAATATTTATGCACTCAATACTGGAGAACCCAGATATATAAAGCAAGCACTCTTAGACCTAAAGAAAGAAATAAGTCCTAACACATTAATAGTGGATGATCTGAACAACCTTCTCTCAGTATGGGACAGATATTCCAGGCAACAAATCAACAGAGACACAGGATTTAATCTACACTTTAGAACAAACGGACCTGGCAGATATATACACAATATTTCACCCAACAACTAAAGAATATATTTTCTTCTCATCAGCTCATGGAACATTCTCCAGGACAGGCCACATATTAGATCACAAATCTAGTCTCAGAAATTTTTTTAAAAATTGAAATCATTCTAAGTATCTTTTCAGACCACAATGGACTAAAACTGGAAATTGATAATAAGCAAAACTCTGGAAAACATACAAATACACGGAAACTAAACAATAGGCTCCTGATTGACCTATGAGCCCAAGAAGAAATTAAACAGGAAATCAAGAAATTTTAAAAAACTAATGAAAATAAAGATACATCATACCATAACCTGTGGGATACTGCAAAAGCAGTACTGAGGCAACTTTATTGCAATAAATGCTTACTTCAAAAGAATAGAAAGACTTCAAATAAGTGACCTAACACTATGTCTCAAAGAACTTGAAAAACAACAACAATCCAATCCTAAAGGTAGCAGACAGAAATAATTAAGATCAGTGCAGAACTAAATGAAATAAAGACCCCAAAAACAATAGAAAAGATCAATGAAACAAAAATGTTGTTTTTTCAAGATGATAAATAAAATGGAAAAGCCAATGGCTAGGTTAACCAAAAAAAAAAAAAGAAAGAAAAAAGAAGAGAGAAGACCCAAATAACAAAAATCAGAAATGAAAGGGAGATATTACAACCGATACCAAAGAAATATGAAGAATCATTAGAGACTATTATAAACAACTGTATGACAGCAAATATGAAAATCTGGAAGAAATGGATAAGTTTCTAGGCAGATAAAACCTACCCAGACTGAACCAAGAAGAGATAGAAAACCTGAACAGACCAATAACAATGAGATTGAAGTGGTAATAAGCAATCTTCCAACAAAGAAAAGTCCATGGCTTTACAGCTGAATTCTATCAAACTTTTAAAAAGGAGTTAATACCAATTCTGAAAAAATCGAAACAGAAGTCATTCTCCCAAATTCATTCTATGAGGCCAACATAAGTCTGATACCAAAACCAGATAAAGACACAACAAAAAAAGAAAATTAAAGGCCAATATTCCTGATGAACATAGATGCAAAAATCCTCAACAAAATATTAGTAATCAGAATACAGCAACACATTAAAAAAATTTACATGATCAAGTGGGATTAATCCCAGGGATGCAAAGATGGTTCAACATACAAAAATCAATAAATATGATACATCACATCAACAAACTCAAAGACAAAGACCATATGATTATCTCAATAGATGCTGAAAAAGTATATTACAAAAGTCAACATCTCTTCATGATAAAGACTTTCAACAAAATAGGTATAGAAGGAAAGTATCTCAACACAATAAAAGCCATCTATGACAATCCACCACCAGTATCATTCTGAATGGGGAAAAACTGAGGGCTTTTCCCTTAAGAACAGGAACAAGACAAAGATGCCCACTCTCACCACTTCTATTTAGCATAGTACTGAAGGTACTAGCCAGAGCAATCAGTCAAGAAAAAGAAATAAAGGGAATCCAGATGGAAAAAGATGAAGTCAAACTGTCTCTATCTGCAGATGACATGATACTATATGTAGAAAAACCTAAAGACTCTATCAAAAAACTCCTAGAGCTGATTAACAACTTCAGTAATGTTGCAGGATACAAAATAAATGCCCCCAAATCAGTTGCATTTATATGCTCAAATAATGAAATCACAGAAAGAGTAATAAAATAATCTAATTTACAATTGTCACCAAAAAAATGAAATACCTAGGGATCAATTTAACCGAGGAGGTGAAAGATCCCTACAATGAGAATCACAAACCTCTTCTGAAAGAAATTAAAGAAGACACAAAAAGATGGAAAGACATTCCATGCTCTTGGATTGGAAGAACTAACATTGTGAAAATGTCTATACTACACAAAGTGATCTACAGATTCAATGCAATCCTCATTCAAACACCAATGACATTCTCCACAAAAAAGGAAAAAATAATCTTAACTTTCATATGGAACAACTAAAGGCCCCAAATAACCAAAGTAATCCTGAGAAAAACAAAATAAAGATGGAAACATAACACTACCTGATTTTATACTATACTACAAAGCTACTGTAATCAAAACAGTATTGTACTGGCTTAAAAATAGACACCCAGATCAGTGGAGCAGAACTGTGAACCCAGAAATCTCTCCTCAGGCTTACAGTCATCTGATACTGGACAAAGGCAACAAAAATCTACATTGGGGAAAAGACTGCCTCTTCAATAAGGGGTGCTGGGAAAATTGGATATCCATATGCAGAAAAGTAAAACTAGATATGCACCTCTCGCAATATACTAAAATCAACTCAAAATAGATTAAAGACTTAAGTATGAGACCTGAAACTGTAAAACTACTAAGGAAAATTATGGGGGAAACACTTCAGGAACTAGGCCTGGGCACAGACTTTATGAACATGAGCCCAAAAGCACAAGCGACAAAAGAAAAAATAAACAAATGGGACTATATCAAACTAAAAATCTTCTGCACAGCAAAGGAAACAATCAACAGAGTGAAACAGCCTACAGAGTGAGAGAAAATTTTTGCTAACTATGCATCCAACAAGAGATTAATATCCATAATATACAAAGAACTCAAGCAATTATGCAGTAGAAAAACAAATACCCAATTTAAGAGTGGAAAAAGGAGCTCAATAGACATTTTTCAAAGGAAGACTTACAAATGGCCAGGAGGTACATGAAAAAATGCTCAACATCACTAGTCATCAGGGAAATGCAAAGTTAAACCATATTGAGTTACCACCTCACCTCAGTTCAACTGGCTGTAATCAAAAAGATGGTGAATAACAAATGCTGGCGAGGATGTGGAGAGAATAGAATGCTCCTGCACTGTTGGTGGGACTGTAAATTAGTACAACCACTATGGAAAACAGTACAGAGGTTTCTCAAACAACTACAGACAGATCTACCATACGATCCAGCAATCACACTTCTGGGTATGTCCAAAGGAATAGAATTCATCATGTCGAAGGGATATCTGCACCCCCATGCTCATCGCAGCTCTGTTTCCAGTAGCCAAGATATGGAACCAACCTATATGTCCATCGATGGATGAATGGATAAGGAAGCTGTGGTATATATACACCATGGAATACTACTCTGCCATAAAAAAAGAATGAAATGCTCCCACTTCAACAACATGGATGAGCTTGAAGAAACTTATGTTGAGTGAAATAAGCAAAGCACAGAGGGATCGATGCCACATGTACTCACTCATAAATAGGAGCTAAGAGAGAAAGAAGGAAGGAAAGAAAGACCACAGTGGTGCATTGGACTTGCAGAGTGAGAGAACAAACCTAGAAACTTATGTTGAGTGAAATAAGCAAAGCACAGAGGGATAAATACTGCATGTGCTCACTCATAAATAGGAGCTAAGAGAGAAAGAAGGAAGGAAAGAAAGACCACAGTGGTGCATTGGACTTGCAGAGTGAGAGAACAAACCTTGGGAACAAAGTGTAGTGGGGGGAAAGGGGAAGGGGGAGGGAGGTTGGGTATAATTGGGTGGGGGACACAGGGTACAATTGCAATTTTTAGTAAGGGGCAAGCTGCCAGTATGGATCTGGCCTTCACATCCTGAGCATGAGAAGTGACAATCAGCTTTGTTTCTCGAGAATATTAATAACCAATAAAAAACAAATTAAAATGCACGTAAAGTCTATCCAGCTATTCTATTTTCAGGAATGTATTCTATAGATGTATGCATAGTTGTGTGAAATGTTGCATGCATAAAGATATTTATTGCAGCATTATTATATTTTTTGTTGACAGTAAATGATTGGAAACTAAATATCCAACATAAGGGACTGATTAAATTTAAAAACCATTAAACCATTAAACATAATATTATAGAATATTATATACTGATATGGAGATAGCTCCAAAATATTCCATTAAATAAAACAAAATACAAGTGAGAAAAATAAATAAATAAATAAAAATATAATTTAATTCATATTGCAAAAAAGCCACAAAAACAGAAATCATCAAAGCAAGACACTGACGTCAATTAAGGATCTGCTTGCCTTTAAAAAACACCAATTTCCCTCAGGGAGACAGTTTCTCTATTGCTGACTCCCTTATGCGTAAGTCTATCTCCCCTTAATAAAGTATTGGTTGCCTGAAAAAAAAAAGAGAGAGAATAGTGGTTACTAGAGGCCTGAGGGGGGTGGGGGCTGAGGGATAGTGGTGAACTAATGAATACAAAACTATTCTAACTACCCTAAGTGAATCATTGTGCAATACCTGATTGTATTGAAACAACATAATGTATCCCATATATATATACAAGTAAATGTTAAAATGTTTTAAATTTTAAAATGTGACTCATCAGACATAAGGGATCCTCAATAAGATTACCAGCAATTTCTTTTCAGACATTATTAAAATGAGTAGGCAGTGGATTGACATATTTAAAGTGCTAAAAGAAAAAGAAAACTCAATCAAGTATTCTATGTCAGACCAAACTATTGCTCAAAAATAAAGAATGAAAACATTGCCAGAAAAACAAAAGCTGAGGGAGATTTTTGCTAGTAGACCTGTCCTACAGGAAATCCTAAGGGAGTTTTTCAGGCTGAAATGAAAGGACAATAAACAATAACTTGAAGTTATCCAAAGAAATAAAGAAGAGAATAAAGGTATTTAAAGAGTTAAGTATAGAGCCAGTATTATTTTATGTTTTGTTTATAATTCCTCTCTTTTTTTGTATGATTCAAAAGATACATTCACAAAACAATAATTATAAACCTGTGATAATGGGCACACATAAAAAAATGTAATTGTGATAATAATCACATATAATGTGCCAGAGCTGTAAAAGCCCTGATAATTTGTATATTTAGCTAACTTGGTATTAATTCAAAATAGAATACTATAAATTTAGGATGTTAATACTAATCCCCATGGTAAGTACTAAGAAATAAAAAATATACAGGATAAAATGAAGAGGATATCAAACTCTACAGATTAATGCAATCCCTATCAAAATTCCAATTATGTTTTTGCAGAAATAGAAATAGCCATCCAAAGAATTTATATGATCATATCCAGGGGCAGGATGGTGGACTCGAGGTGCCCAAGGTGCATTCTTCCCACAGAAAAGGGTCAGAACAACTAAAAGACAGCTAAATTTTGATGGGAGCATATGTGGGAGAGAGTAGGAGTGCAGCAGGAGACTGGTGAGATCCCTGTGGAGTGCAAAAGCCCAGGACGGTGTCATAGAGAGAAGAGAAAGGCACACTGTCTCAGCTGCCATGTCTCCAACACAGCAATTGGTGCAGGAGGAGTTTTCCCTTGTGGCAAAAAGGTAGGCAGAGGACCCACACCAACACCCCCCTTCACCACAGAAGCCGGCAGATCTTTTGCCAGGGCAAGCCTGGAGACAAGTGTGGGTAGTGGCCTACAGACACTGCAGCACTCTTGAACAGTAGCACACGTTGTGCAGTCCCCACCCTCAACCGTCATGCCCCAAGCTCATGGAGGATGGCACCATATTGAAATCAGAGCCATTGCTAGGAATGCACTATGCCTGGGGGCAAATAACCACAGTGCTTCCCCAGCCTTAATACTCTGCCCTCATCCCAGTGCACTCACTTGGAGGCACTACAATGCCCTGATCCCAGTGGCTTGAAGCCTTGGCTCACAGGTAGCTGTGACTAGTTCTGCAGTCTGGAAAGCCAACCCTAGTCCTGCTGAATTGATGCACCCCCACCTCCCCAGACAAAGATCAGACTAGCAGACCCTCCTCAGGCACCCACTCCTTCCCTTAACCCCCAGTCCTGCCAACTGATGGAGCTGTGTGCTCATGAGACCCAAACCCAGAAACACAGATCAGGGGTCCTTACACTAATGAATACACCCTCAGGCCA
The DNA here is from genome assembly GCF_000696425.1 of Galeopterus variegatus. Classification (NCBI taxonomy): domain Eukaryota; kingdom Metazoa; phylum Chordata; class Mammalia; order Dermoptera; family Cynocephalidae; genus Galeopterus; species Galeopterus variegatus. The sequence continues at coordinate 249,288 of NW_007728308.1, read as the reverse complement.
GTGAAAATAATGTGCATCTATTCCCTTCTGGAGAAGCAGCCAAGCAGCCTTGTCAATAGTCCCAGAAGCACCTAGAATGGGCCCCTCATTGCAAGCTTACCTAGAGGCACTGTCCACTGCCTAGAAGTATCTGGATGGGGCCTCTCACTACAGGTCTGCCTAGTGGCCTCACCCACCATCCAGAAGCAGCTGGACAGTCCCCCTCACTACAGGCCTGCCTAGCAGCCCTGCACGCCACTGGGGAAGTGACTACACAGGACTCCTAACAACCTTGCCAACAGTTAGGAAAGTGGCTGGACAGGCTCCCTTGCTTCAGGCCTGCCTAGCAGCCCCACTGACCACCCAAGAAGTGGCTGGACAGACCTCTTCACTGCAGGCCTGCCTCGCGGCCCCACCCACCAACTGAGAAGAAACTAGTCAGGTCCCCTTTCTGCAAGCCCGCTTAGAGGTTTTGCTCACCACCTGAAAAGCAGCTGGATGGAACCCTTCACTGCAGCCTTGCCTAGCAGCCCTGCCCACTAACTAAAAAGTAGCTCATCAGGTTCCCTCACTGAAGGCCTACATATAGGTGCCCACCACCCAAGAAGTAGCTGGATGGCCCCCTCACTACAGCCCTGCCTAGTGGCCTTGCCCACTTCTAGAGATCTGGTTCAGCAGCTCAGCCCTTGGCAGACAAGCTCCTGAACTACCAAGAGAAGCATGACCTCATATCAGGCCTCAAAAAGTGCACAAAGGAAGGGCCACCAACAGACTCACACTTCACTAGATGAGCCAAAATGGGCCCATGACCCTAACTCAGAGAAACAGCTCAGTTGTCTCACCCCTAGAAGATCCACCCCTGAGTCTTTGAACCATCAAATGCACATGTATCCAAGTGGTAAACAGCTTGGCTGACATGCTCCTGGCTAGCCCTACCCCAATCAGAATCTAATGGCACTGTGACCCTGCCACTGGCAAGCCAATCCCAGACACCCTGACATACCATATGCCCTCACCCCCAGCCTGAGAATCAATCCAGCAACCACATCCACAGTGAGCCAACTGTTGAGAAGACTGACCCACAGGGTGCATGTGTATACCCCGGCCTGTGAATGAAACCAGTGATTCCTCCCCTGCCAAAGCTGTGCCTCCACCTCCACAAACTTCCTAAGAATAGATCACTGAGTCATTCACAGACATAGTGAAAGTGGATTACAGCTGAAGAAACTACACAGTCTACATTACTGCATCTATCCTGAAAAAAGCAATTGTACTCTACCCAATTGGCACCTAGGATGCATTTGCTGGTGAAATCTTTCCCCATGCAAGCCACTCTACAAAATTCAAAGAGGTGACTGTTCCACCAGATGCACAAATGTCAACACAGGGAAAGAAGAAACATGAAAAAACAAAGTGACATTACACCAAGAAAAAAAAAAATAATGCTCCAATAACTGATCCCAAAGAATCAGAAATTTCAAACTTGCAGGAAGAGGAGTTCAAATTAATGATCTTAATGAAACTCACTGAGATACAAGAGGATACAGAAAAACAGTTAAAATAAATCAGAAATACAATTCACAATATGAATGAGAAATTCATCAAAGAGATAAATATTATTAAAAATGAAGAAGAAATCTTGGAATTGAAGAATTCATTGAATGAAATAAAAAATAATACATCTGAGAGTCTCAACAACAGACTATATCAAGCAGAAGAAAGAATTTCTGATCTTGAAGGTAGCAGTTTTGAAATAACACAGGAAGACAAAAAAGAATAAAAAAGAATGAGTAAAGCTTAAAAGATCTATGGGATACTATTAAAGGAACAAATATTCTAATTATGGGCATTCCAGAATGAAAAGAAAAAAAAAGATATTGAAAACCTATTTAATAAAATAATAGCTGAAAACTTCCCAGTCTTGGGAAAGATATGTATATCTACATCCAAGAATCTCAAATGTCCCCAAATAAATTCAAACCAAATAGGTCACCTCCAAGGCACATTGTAGTCAAAATATCCAAAGTTAAAGACAGAGAGAGAGGCTGGCCATTTAGCTCACTTGATTATAGTACAGCTTTATGACACCAAGGTCACAGGTTCAGATCCCTGAACAGGCCAGCCACCAAAAAAAGAAAGAAAGAAATAAAATGATAGATAGATAGATAGATAGATAGATAGATAGATAGATAGATAGATAGATAGAAAGAAAGATAGATAGATGAGAGAGAGAGAGAAAGAGAATCTTTTAAAAATCAAGAGAAAAGCATCAGGTCGCCTATACAGGCATCCTCATCAGACTAACAACAGACTTATCAGCAGAAATCCTAAAGGCCAGGAGAGAATGGGATGATATATTCAAAGTACTGAAATAAAAAAAACACCATCCAAGAATACTATACCCAGAAAAGATATCCTTCAGAAAACAAGGGGAAATAAAGTCTTTCTTAGACAAGCAAAAATTAAGGGAATCTATCATCACCAGACTGTACAAGAAATGTATAGGGAAGTCCTACACCTAGAAGAGAAAGAACAATAACAACCATAATGAAAACACCTGAAAATATAAAACTTACTTATAGAGTAGATACACAAATTAGAAAGAGAAAGGATCTAAACCTTATCAATACCAAACTTCAAGGATAGACATTAAGAGAGGAAGAAAGGAACAAAGGATACACATAACAGTAAGAAAACAACCAACAAAATGACAGGAGTAAGACCTCACATATTAATAATAACCCTGAATGCAAATGGATTAAATGCCTTAGTTAAAATATACAGACTAACTGAATAGGTTAAAAAAATATGCTGCCTATAAGAAAAACATCTTACCTACAAAGACACACATAGACTCAAAGTGAAAGGATGGAAATAGATATTCCACGCAAATGGAAAACAAAAGCGAGCAGAAGAATCTATCCTTATATCAGATAAAACAGACATTAAATCAGAATCTGTACCAAGGGACAAAGAAAGGCACTATGTAGTGACAAAGGGATCAATACAGCAAAAGGGCATAACAATTATAAATATATATGCACCAAACATAGGAGAACCCAGATATGTAAAGTCAATATTATCAGATCTAAAGGGAGAGATAGACACCAGTACAATAATAGTTGGGGATTTTAACACCCCACTCTCAGCATTGGGCAGATCATCAAGAGAGAAAATCAATAAGGAAACATCAGATTTAAATAGCACCATAGACCTGATGGACTTAACATACATATACATAGCATTTAATCCAACTGCTGTAGAATACACATTCTTTTCATCAGCACATAGAAATTTCTCCAGGATTAACCATATGTTAGGCTGCAAAATATGTCTCAACAAGTTCAAAAAAACTCGAAATCATATCAAGTGTTTTTTTCTGATCATAATGGAATAAAACTAGAAATCAATAACAAGCAGAACTTGCAAAACTACACAAATGCATGGAAATTAAATAACATGTTCTCACTCATATATGGAAGCTAAAAAAGTTGACCTCATAGAAGTAGAGAGTAGAATAGTGATTACTAGAGACTAGCAAGGGAAGGGGGAAATGTGGATGGGATGAGGGTGGTCAGTTGATACAAAATACTAAAGAAACAGGAAGAATGAAATCTAGTGTTCTATAATAATATAGGGAGACTACAGTTAACAACAACATAGTGTGTATCTTTGAATAGTCGAGATGGTGTTGAATGTTCCTAACACAAAGAAATGACAAATGTTTGAGGTGATGGATATATTTAGCAGCCTGATACGATAATTGCAATCAGCATGAATGTATGCAAATATCAAATTTTACTCCATAAATATATATAATTATCATGAAATTATATATCATAATATATAATTTCTGTTAAGAAAAATAAATTTAAAAGAGAGAAGAATAGTAGTTACCAGAAACAGGGAAAGGGATGGTAGAAGGGGGCTGGGGAAATATTGGTACAAAGTTACAGGTAGATAGGAAGAATAAGTTCTGGTGCTCTAGGGTGACAATAGATAATAATATTGTATTATCTATTTCAAGATAGCCAGAAAAGAGGATCTTGAATATTATAACAAAAAAAAATTATAAATGTTTACATAATAGATATGCTAACTATTCTGATTAGATCATTACACAATATATATGCATTTGAAACAACAAACTGGACCCCATAAACATGTGCAATACAAAATTAATAAATAAATTTATATGAAACCTCAAGGGACCCCAAATAGAGAAAAAATCTTGAAAAGAAAAAAAAGAAAAGGTTGGAAGTCTTACATTTCCTGATTTCAAAACTTATTACAAAGCTACAGTAATCAAAACAGTATGGTCCTGGCATAAAGACAAACAGAGATAAATGAAATAAAATTGACAGCCCAGAGATAAACCCTGTCATAAATGGTCAAATGATTTTCTATGAGTGTACTAAAATTATTCAGTGGGGAAAGAACAGTGACGGAGTTTGGATGTGTTGTCCCCTCCAAAACTCATGTGGAAATTTGATCTCCAATGTGGCAGTGATCGAAACTGATTGAGTCATGGGGGCAGATCCCTCACGAATGGATTAATGCTCCCCCTGGGGGAGGGGGGATTAATGAGTGAGTTCTTGCTCTATTAGTTCCCGTGAGAGCTCGTTGCTTAAAAAGACCATGACACCTTCTCTCTCTCTTGCTTCCTGTCTTGCCATGTGATCTGCTTGTACCCACTGACTCTCTGCCACTTTCCAACATGAGTAGAAGCAGCCTGAGGCCCGTGCCAGATGCAGCTGTCCCAGAATCATAAGCCAAATAAACCTCCTTCCTTTATAAATTACCCAGTCTCAGGTATTTCTGCTATAACAACACAAAACAGACTAATACAAACAGTCTTTTCTACAAATGGTATTGGGAAAACTGGATATCCACATGCAAAAGAATGAATTTGGACTCCTACCCTATACCATATACAAAAGTAACTTAAAATGGATCAAAGACCTAAACATTGGGCCTAAAGTTATAAAACTCTTAGACAAAAATATAGGGGATAACTTTCATCATATTGGGCATTGGGTTTGGCAATGATTTTTGGACATAGCATCAAAAGCACAAAGTAAAAACAGGTAAATTGGACTACATCAAAATAAAAACATGTGTATCAAAGGATACAATCAACAGAGTGAAAAGACAACCTACACAATGGGAGAAATATTTGCAAATCATATATCCTACAAAGTTAATATCCAGAATATGTAAACAACCCCACAGCTTAACAACAACAAAAACAAAACATGATTAGAAAAATGGTCAAAAGACTTGAATGGACACTTCTCGAAAAATGATATACAAATGGCCAACAAGCACTTGAAAAGATGCTCAGCATCAGTAATTACCAGGGAAATGAAAATCAAACCCACAATGAAATATCACCTCACATTCATTAGTATGGCTGCTATCATAATTGAGAAGATATTTGGGTGGGGGACACAGGGTATAATCACAATTTGTGGTAATGGACATGCTGCCAGTATGGATCTGGCCATCATATCTTAGGCACAAGTGATGACAATTTGCTTTGTACCCCATGAATATTCATAACCAATAAAAACAAAACAAGACATTTTTTAAAAAGATGACATATTTACAATTAAAAAAAGAAGAAAGAAAAGAAAGAAAAAAGGAGAGAGGAAAGGTTAGTGGAAAGAAAAAGAAAAAGTGCTAGTGAGGATGTAGAGTGCACTGTTCATGAAAATGTAAAATGATACAACTGCTATAGAAAACAGTATGATAGTTCCTCAAAAATTAAAAATATATGTACCATATGACCCAGCATTATTGCTTCTCAGAATAGATCCAAAAGTTTTTAAAGCAGGGTCTCTAAGATATATTTGTACACCTGTGTTCATAGCAACATTATCCACAAGAGCCAAAACGTGGAAGCAACCCAAATATTCGTGGACACCTAAATGAGTAAATAAAATGTGATATATACATAAAATTGAATACTATTCAGCCTTAAAAAGAAAGAATTCTGACACATGCTACAACCTGGATGAACCTTGAGAACACTATGTCAAGTGAAATAAGCAGGTAACAAAAAGATAAATACTGCATGAATTCATTTACAGAGAGTATCAAGAGTTGTCAAACTCACAGAAACAGAATGTAGAATGGCAGTTGCCAGGGGCTGGGGAAAGGGGAAATAGGGAGCTGATATTTAATAGGTATAGAGATGAAAGATTGTTCCAAAGACTGGTTTCACAGCAATGTGAATATACTTGGCACTACTAAACTATACACTTAAAAATGGTTAATATAGTAAAATTTTTGTTATGTGTATTTTACCTCAATTTCTTTTTAAAAAGAAGAGAGGTCTTAAAAACAAGAACCTAACCTAAAGTAACTAGAAAAGGAAAGGAAAAGCAAATTAAATGCAAATCTGTCAGAGGGAAGGAAATAATTAAGATTAAAGTGGAGATAAATTAAATAGAGAATAGAAAAACAATACAGAAAATCAAAAGAACCAAAGATTGCTTTTTCGAAAAGATGAACAAAATTGACAAACCTTTAGCTAGATTGACTGTAATATTCATAGTTATGTTTCCACTTTCATTTCTGATTTTAGTTAATCGTGTCTTCTCTTTCTTTTCTTTAGTGAGTTTAGCTAAATGTTCATTTTTTTTTTTTTATCTTTTCCAAGAACGATCCTTTGGTTTTATTGGTTCCTTATTTCATTCTATGAGTCTGACAATAAAACCAGACAAAAACAGCACAAGGAAAAAAAACTACACACCAATATCGCTTATGAATACAAATATAGCAATTCTCAAAAAAATACTGGCAAAATAATTCCAACAAAATATTAAAAGAATCATAAACCCTGATGAAATGGGAATTCTTCCAGGATTGTAAGGGTAGTTCAGCATATGAAAATCAATCAATATAACATGGAACATTAACAGAAAAAGGAAAAATATATATATATAATCATCTCAATTGACACATAAAAACCATTTGACAAAATCCAACACCGTTTTTTAATTTAAAAACTGAAAAAACTAGGAATACAAAGGAGCTTTCTCACCATGATAAAGGGCATTTATGAAAAACATATAGCAAACATCACATTCAATGGTGAAAGACTGAAAGCTTTTTCCCCTAAGATCAGGACCTATATAAAGATTCCTGCTTTTGCCACTTCTATTCAACATTTTTCTGAAAGTTCTAGCCAGAGCAGTTACGCAAGAAAAAGAAAAAAAGTCATCCAAATTTGAAAGGAAGTAGCAAAACTCTATTTACAGATGATGTGGTCCCATATGCAGAAAATCCTAAAGAATCCACACTCACATACACAAAAAAACTATTATTGCTAATACATGAATTCAGCAAAAGTTACAGGGTACAAGATCAGCATGCAAAAATCAGTTTTATTTATACACATTTGCAACGAACAATCTGAAAAGGAAGTTAAGAAAACAACTTCACTTACAATAGCATCAAAAGAGAATAAAATACTTAGGAACAAATTTAACAGAGGGGCAAAACTGAAAACTATAAAACATTGCAGAAAGGATTTAAAGTATACCTAAGGAAATCGACTGAAAGACTCAATATTTTTAATATAACAATACTCCCCAAAGCAATCTACAGACTCAAAGCAATCCCTATCAAAATCCTAACAGTATTTTGCAGAAATGGAAAAACTGATCCTAACATTTACATAGAATTTTAATGGACCCATGTAGTCAAAAAAATCTTGAAAAAGAGCAGATTGGGAGGGTTCACACTTCCCAATATCAAACCTTACTACAAAGCGACAATAATCAAGACAGTGTGATACTGGCATAGGATAGACATATAGAACAATGGGACAAAATTGAGAGCCCAGAAATAAACTCATATGTCTATGGTCAATTGATTTTTTGATATTGATGCAAAGACCATTCAATGAGGAAGGAATAGTCTCTTCAACAAATGGTGTTGGGTCACTTGGAGATATACATGAAAAATAATAAAGTTGGATTCTTACCTTATACCATATAAAAAAATTAACTCAAAGTAGATCAAAGACCTAAATATGACATCTAAAACCATAAAACTCTTAGAAAAATAATAGCGCTAGGACAAATGGATATCCACATGCAAGAGAATGATGTTGTACCTTACCTTACACCATATACAAAAATTAACTCAAAGTGAATGAAAGGTCTGAACCTAAGAGCTAAATCCATAAAACTCCTAGGAAAAAAACCATTATAACCTTGTTTTTGGCGATTGTTCCCTAGGTTTAACAACAAAAAAAATAGATAAATTGGGCCTCATCAAAATCGAAAACTTTTTTGCTACAAAGGACACTATCAAGAAAGATAAAGGGTAACTAAGAAAATGGGAGAAAATATATTCAAATCATATATCTAATAAACGTTCTAATATACAGCATATATAAGGAACTCTTACAACCAAAATTGAAAAGACAAGCAACCCAATTTAAAAATGGGCAAAGGACTTAAATGGACATTACTCAAAAAAAAAAAAGTGCAAATGGCCAAAAATCACATTAAAAACTGCTCAAAAGTGTTATCATGAAGAAAATGCAAATCAAAACCACACTGAGATAACACATTACATACACTAGGATGTCTATAATTTTAAAAAAATAGAAAATAACAAGTATTGGCCGGCCCGGTGGCGCACTGGATAGTGCGCCGCTTGGGAAGCGCGGCAGCGCTCCCGCCCGAGGGTTCGGATCCCACATACAGACCGGCTCCCGCTCACTGGCTGAGCGAGGTGCGGGAGCAACACCGAGGTTTGCAATCCCGTTGCCGGTCCCTGGTCCGGTACGGGGGCAACACTGAGGGTTGCGATCCGTTGCTGGACACGGAAAAAAAAAAGACAAAAGACAAAAAAAAAAAAAAAAAAAAAAAAAAAAAAAGAAAATAACAAGTATTGTCCAAGGTACGAAGAAAGTAGAACC
>NW_007728308.1:234813-240246 GCF_000696425.1 Galeopterus variegatus | reverse complement strand
TTTTAAAAAAAAAAAAAAAAAAAAAAAAAAAAAAAAAAAAAAAAAAAAAAAAAAAAAAAGAAAATAACAAGTATTGTCCAAGGTACGAAGAAAGTAGAACCCTCATGTATTGCTGGTGGAAATGAAAAATGATGGAACTGCTGTGGAAAAGCTTGGTGGTTCCTCAATAAGTTAAACGTGGTGTAAGACTCAGCAATTCCACAGATATTCAAACAAAAACTTGCACACAAATGTTCATAGCAGCATTATTCACAATCACCATAAGCTGTAAACAACCCAAATGTTTGTCAACTGATAAGTGGAACAAAATATGGTATATTCATGCAATGGAATATTATTTGACAGTAACAAGGAATGAAATATTGATAAATGCTCCAGCACAGATGAACCTTGATAATGTTATGTTAAGTGATTGAAGACGGTCATAAAAGGCTGCATATTGTACAATTCCATTTATTTAAAATATCCAGAATAAACAAGGCCATAGAGACAGAAAGTGAATCACCTGTTTCCAGGGGCCAGGAAGGGGAGAATAGGGAGTAACTGCCTAATGGATACAGAGTCTTTTTTGAGTACATGAAAATGTTCTAGGACTCAGTAGTGGTTATGGTCGCAAAACATTGTAAATGTGCTAAATGCCACTGAATTGTACACTTTAAAATGGCTAAAGGCAATTTTAAGTTGTGTGTATATGACTATGATAAAAAAGTAAAGGGAAGCAGAAAAATATAGCATTCCACTGCTAATCAAAGGAAAACTGGAATAGCTATATTAATTTCAGACAAGGCTAATTTCAGAAGGAGGAAAATTATCAATTATTGAGAGAAGAACTTCATACTGATAAAGGGGTTGAGTCTCCAAGAAAATATAACAGTCCTTCATGTATATGCACTCACCAAAAGAGCATGAAAGTACTTGAGGCATAAGCTGATAAAACTTCAAAGAGAAATATACAAAGCCACTATCATAATCTGAGACTTCAACACCCCTCTTTTGGTAATTGATAAACCAAGCAAGTAGAAAAATCAATAAGGATATAGTCGAGTTTAACAGACCCATCAATCAACTGGATCTAATTCACATACAAACACTTCATTCAACAACAGCAGAATATACATTCTTCTCAAGCTCACATAGAACATTTACCAAAATAGACCACATTCTAGGCCATAAAACGCACCTTAACAAATTTAAGAGTAGAAATCATTCTTTTCTTTGATTCAAAGTATGTTCTCAAACCACAATGGAATTAAACTAGATATCAATAACAGAAAGACAGATGGGAAAACCCCAAATATTTGGAAATAAAGCAACACACTTTGAAATAATATATGGGTCAAGGAAGAAGTCTCCAAATATTTTTAAAAATATTTTGAACTAAATGAAAATGAAAATACAACTTATAAACACTGGTGGGATGCAACATAAATAAGGCTTAGAGGAAAACTTAATATTATTATTAAATACATATGTTAGAAAAGAAAATGGATTTAAAATCAATAATCTAAGCTTCCACCTATGAAACTAGAGAAGGAACAGTGATTTAAGCATAATACAACAAGAAGAAAAGAAATGATAAAAATTAATCCCGATTTGACCATCACATATTGCACACAGGTATAGATATTCAACACTACCCCACAGGTATGTATGATCACGTTTCAATAAATAAATAAATAAAAATTAAATCAGAAACCAACGGAATTTAAAGCAGGAAAACATAGAGAAAAGATCAATGAAATTGTCAACCTCTAGTCAGGCCACCTAAGGAAAAAAGCTAGAAGATACAAATTATTAATACCAAAAATGGAAGCAGGGCCATAAGTAATTATCCCATGTATATTAAAAAGATAATAAAGGAATATTATGAACAGCTCTATGCCTCAAAATTCGGTACCTTAGATGAAATGGAACAATACCTTGAAAGACTCAAACAACCAAAACTCACCCAAGAAAAAATAGATAATATAAATAGGCCCATACCTATTAAGGAAATTGAATGAATAATTAATGACCTTCAAAAAATAAAGCTCCAGACCCAAATGGTTTCACAGGTGAATTCTTCCAAATATTTTAGGAAGAAATGATACCAATTCTCTGCAATCTCTTCCAGAAAAATAGGAGAGGAAACACTTCCTAACTCATTCTATGAAGCCAGCGTTACTCTAATACCAAAACAAGATAAATACTGCAAGAACAATATCACTTATGAACATAGAAGCAAAAATTCTCAACAAAATACCAACAAAACTGAATCCAGCAATGTATAAAAAGAATTCTAAACCATGACTAAGTGGGATTTATTCCAAGTGTGCAAGGCTGATTTAAAATTTGAAAATCAATCAATAAACTCCACTGTATCAACAGGCTGAAGAAGAAAAATTATGTGATCAGATAAATTGAAACAGAAAAAGCAATCGACAAAAACTAATACACACATTCATGAAAAAATTCTCAGGAAACTAGGAACTTCTTCAACTTCATAAAAATATCTAAAGAAAACCTATATCTAACATAGTCAATAAGAACTGAATACTTTCTACCTAAGACTAGGAACAAGGCAAGGACGTCCCCCTCGCCAATCCTATTCAACATTGTGCTGCATGTCCTAGCTTGTAAAATAATACGAGAAAAAGAAATAAAATGTATACAGATTAGGAAGGAATAACTAAAACTACCTTTGTGGATGACATGATTGTCTACGTAGAAAATCCCAAGAATTCCAAAAAACAAAAAATAAAAATAACACCAAAAATTTCTTCTCGGTGCATCATAACAAGAGGTTCATGATGTCATGATGTCAATATGTCTTATTACTGGTGCTGTTTACTTTGATCACTTTGTTAAATTGATGTCTGCAGGTGTTGTTATTCACTATAAAGTTGCCATATTTCCCTTTACAGTTGATAAATATCTTGGGAGAAATACTTTGACACTGTGCAAGTCCTGTTTTTCCTCAAGCATTCACCCACTAATTTGCGCTAATTTTAGTATCCACTGGTGGATCTTGTCTGCAACACTTATTACTGTGGCACATTCCAACTAGTGATGTTCTGTTTCTCGCTTTTATTTTACATGTATTAACTGGGATTTTATTGTAAATAAGAGCTGTTCCTTCCCCTCTATTTATTTATTTATATCAGTATGGACTAACGGATATTTATTTTATTCTATGAGTTAAAATCCAGTACACTCCCCACCACCCTCCACCCCAATCAAAGAGATAGAGAATTACTCCCCACTCCTTAAGTATGTGCTTTCTTTAAGGGAAAAACGTAATGTGGAGAAACCTGACAAACTACCTCAGCCAGGTGATCAAAGTTAATATCATCAGTTGACAATATGTACCACTGATATGATGTGTTGAGAAAGGCACTTCACCTCTGTGGTTTTTCCTTTCAAAATTCATATCCTAGTATGACCATGAAAAAAAAATGTTTTTTCAAGTACAAATTGAGGGACATTCTACAAAATATCCAACCAATACTCTTCAAAACTGTCAAACTTATCAAAAACAAAGTCTCAAGATCCGTCAAAGCCAGCTTAAGGAGATGTGATGTTGAATGTAATGCAGTATCCTGGATAGTATCTTGGAACAGAAAAATACATTACGTAAAAAAAACCTAAGAAAATATGATAAACTGTGGACTTTAGTTAATATAAACATATCAATATTGGCTCATTTAATTGTAATAAAGGTACCAGACTGATGTAAGTTGATAATAATAGTTGAAACTGAGTATATGATATATAAGAACTCTCTGTACTATCTTCTCAATTTTTCAGTAAATCTAAAACAGTTTTAAAAATAAAATCTATTAAAAATGTTTTTAAGTTAACCTAAACCCTCCCTATGTAAGCGTGTATGGTGATTTTGAGAGCAGTAAGGTAGTTACCTATCATAAAGGATCTCCAAATGAAATGGGGTAAAAACACGGTAAATATATTGACAGATAATGACAAGTTCTGGAAGCCCCCATGCTTCAGAAAGAAGGTGAGGGCAGTTTGAGATATGTTCAATTTGAAAATGTCTAGACCTCAGGAAATCAGAATGAGGCTAGCATATTGCACAAGGGGGAAATAAAACTAAGTAACTAATGTCTATTAAAACAAAACAATACAAGGTAAACAAAACAAAACTAACAAAAACCGCTTCTTAGAAGAGAAAAAAATTAAGTTGGAAACTTTTTTGTTTTGCAAAGAGACTGTAGCATATCTTTAGAATGGCTATTGGTAGCTTTTGTCGTCGTCATCTTAATTGCCAAAGTGATATTTTTTGAGTGAGATATTTGGGAGAAAGGACAAAGTTAATATTCCCAAAGTGGTGAATAAAAACTGGTATCCATAACTCACGGTCTACAAAGCCATCAGTTTGTTTGTGGCAGTCAATTGTCAAGGGCTTAATCCAGAAAGTCTCATGGGAAGAGGTAACCCTGAGAGAATAGGGTCTTGTTTAAGCCAAGTATCAAGGTTGAGAAGCATCTGACCAGAGGATATGGACACCCTGAATCCTGGTTCTCTGTTCTAACTAGGAGACTGAGTTGCCCTCCTTAACACTGAGAGCAAACGGTAACAACCAAGTAAGAGAGATCTTCCAGTATCCAAACTGAGCTACCTGAATTACTTAGCAGCCTTGACCCTGAAGAGCCCTTGGCCTAGTTCACAAACATCCTCACATTCAGACAGAGGAAGAATGAAGAAGAAAAGAGGTAGATTGCCAAAATTGTATACGATTTGCTCCAGAATTTATAGGGTGGATTTGCTCACTTATGTTAAGGCTATATGCAAAAGCCAGACCATTTATTAAAAAAATAAAAAAACCTTGAGATTTATAAAGTAATAAATATAATTTTTTTACAAGTTCCATATGTAGCTAACAACTCAATTCATTTCACTCTTGTAAAAATACAAAGAAAGAATTTTAAAATATAGTTCATTATATATTGTAATTTATATAATTCATGGTATATTATTAATTTATATAATAAGTAGCAACGATAATAGCAATGATAATTATTATCATTCTAACACCATAAAAGGATAATTTTAAGGAAAAAGCATTGACATAAAACCATAATCCTATGACCCCCAAACAAATTTTAGCATTTTTGTCTATACCTATTTTATGGGGTTCTAATCTCAGAGAGAGAGAGTGTGTGTGTGTGTGTATAATTTTGTTTCACATTTTTTAAAACCTAATGTCACACCAGAAGCATTTTCTCATAGTACTGCATTATTACTAATTAAAATTGTAATGGCTGCATACTATTCCTTGTAGATGTTATGTGACATGATATTTATGTTCTTTAGGTTATTTCTGATATTTTAATTAACAGTAGCAAAGAAGTAAACAAAAAAATGAAGAAGTTCTGGGCCTGCCCGGTGGCGCACTGGATAGTGCGCCGCTTGGGAGGCGCGGCGGCGCGCCCGCCC
>NW_007728308.1:228346-234182 GCF_000696425.1 Galeopterus variegatus | reverse complement strand
AAAAAAAAAAAAAAAAAAAAAAAAAAAAAAAAATGAAGAAGTTCTGTTTCTGATTAAGATGGTGAAAAACACTCCATTATTCTGTCTCTCCCGGTGAATGCAACTAAAATTCCTGTACAGGATGTATGGAGGAACTATCCTAAAATTCCACAAAGTAAATGGTAGCTGGTGAATTGTGAAAGAAATCAAAATTTAATATATAACCAAACAATCAATAAATTTCCTGTATATTTTTTCCTTTGCTATCGCCTAACCTGGACTCAAAGGCAGCATAAAGTTTAGATGTACACAACAGGTATTGACAGAAAGAACTCAAAAATAAGACCTACCTTTATGGTCCAAGGACCAGGAATGCGAATACCTAAAGAGACAGAGAGAGTGGAGAAAATGGCCTGTTTTTACTTTTTCTTTTATTCTTTCTGACTCCAGCCTCTAGGCAAGCTTAGGCCCGAAGGTGCAAAGTTGCATTGGTGGCAATAGAAATCAGGAAACTAAAATAGCTAATCAGGAAACTAAAATAGCTAATCAGGAAACTAAAATTTTCAGGAAGAAGACTTCTTCAATTTGAGTAAAAGAATTGTGGTGTGAAGAATATGGGAGAAAACTCTACTGTTTTTTCTCTTACTGTATCTTCCCATGGTTTAGCATGGAGGTAGACCCAGTTGCAGGAAGTGCATAGCATAGTTGGGAGACTAAAATGCCCCAGCTCTTTAACAAGAGAACCAGGAAGGGAGCCCCTGTGATCTGGAGAATGGCAGGGTGACCACAATGAGAAAGGAGCTTAAGAAACAGATGCCGTGGGCCGGCCCGGTGGCGCACTGCAACAGTGCACCGCTTGGGAGCGCCGCGACCCTCCCGACGAGGGTTCGGATCCCACATACAGACTGACCACTCACTGGCTGAGCGAGGTGCGGACGCAACACCGAGGGTTGCGATCCCGTTGCCGGTCCCGGTCCAGTACGGGAGTGACACTGAGGGTTGCGATCCGTTGCAGGTCACGAAAAAAGACAAAAAGGAAAAAAAAAAAGAAAGAAAGAAACAGATGCCGTAAAGTTGTTCATGAATTTGCATGCTTATCCCCAAGCTGTGTATTTGTGGATCTGGTCCTAGAAAGCACACAAAAGGCATTGAGAACTGAATTACAGAGTAGAATACTGTCTGGTTTCCAGACTGGCCTCTGAGCAATGTGTAAATGGGACAAATCTGGAGAGCATTGCAAAGGCTTTGAAAACTGAACTGATAGTGGAACCATAGCCCACAGAAGTAGATTGAAACTTGGAAACTGAAGCCTGCAGAACAAACAAAAACTTTTTAACATTTTCCATAAAATTAGAGCAAGACTTAAAGTTTCATAACATAATATTTTAAATGTCCAGCCTATGATAAAAAAAATTACTCAAAGTACAAAGAATTAGAACAATCTCAAAACTTGCATTTGCAAACAATAGTCATAATATACCAACCCTGAGATGACCTAGATGTTACTATTATCAGAAAAACTCTTATAATTAGGAAGGAGAGAAGAACACTTTGAAAATAAGTAGACAGAAAGTTTTAGCAGAGAAAAAGAAGCTATAAAAGAGAAATGAAATAGAAATTTTAGACCTGAAAAATACAAATAAAACAGTTGTTATAAGCACTCAATATTAGATTGGAGATAACAGAAGAGTTAATGAACTTGAAGATAGAGCAATATGAATCTGAAGAGAGAGAGAAAAAAGTGAGCAGAGGCTCAGGTAATGTGGGACAATACCAAAAGGTCTAATATTCATGTCATCAGTGTTCCAGAAGTAGAAGGGAAAGAGTGATGTGGAAAAAGATGTTTGAAGAAATAATTGCTGAAAATGTCCCCAAACTGGTGAAAGACACAAATTTACAGACCTAAGAAGCTCAGCCAAACCTCAAATGGATGGACAAAGAAATCCACCTCTAGACATACAATAATCAAACTGCTAAAAACCAAAGGTAAAGAAAAAAATCTTGAAAGCAGTCAGAGAAAACCAATGCATTTCATATGCAGAAACAAAGATTCAAATGACAGCAAATGTCTCCTCAGAAACCAAGGAGGCAAGAAGACAACTTAAAAGTGATGAAATAACTGTCAAGCTAGGGTTATATATCCAGTAAAAATAACCTTTAGAAGTGAAGCTGAAATAACGACATTCTCAGAAGAATGAAAAATAAAAGAGACTTCATCGCCAGCAGACTGGCTGTAGAATAAATGATAAAGATGTTCTTCAAACAGAAAGGAAACAATTTCAGGGAGTAACTTCAAGTATGAAGGAAGAGCAACAAAAAGATTAATCATGTAAATATAATAAGCTATTTTTCTCTTTTTAAGTTCCTTAAAACATGTATGATGATTGAAAGTAAAAATGGTAACACTATCAGTGGACTTTTCAATGTACATATATGTAATACACATTTACAACTAAAACATAAAAGAGGAAAGGTAAAGGGACCAATAAGATTTCTACATTGCACTCAAAGTGGTAAAATATTAATTGTGAGTAAACTGGAAAAGTTAAGTATATATATTACCCTTTGACGTGTGAATGAATAAACAACTATGGTACATACATACCATGGAATATCACTCAGCAATAAAAAGAACAAATTATGCATATATGTAACAATTTGGATGAACCACGGGGCACTATGCTGAATGGAAGAAGCCAGTCTCATACTGTATTACCCACTCATATAACATTCTTGAAATAACAAAATTATAGAGATGGAGAACAGCTTGGTGTTGTCAAGGGCTTAGCGATGGTGGAGGTGGGGAAGGTCTGGATGTGACTGTAAAGGGGTAGCACAAAGGAAATCTTTGTGGTGATGAAATCTTGATTGCAGTGATGACTACACAAATCTACACATGTGATAAAATGACATACAACTACATATGCACGTTCTACCAATATCAAATTCTTGGTTTTGATGTCCTGTTGTACTTGTTTAAGATGTCAACGTTTCAGAGAATTGGATGAAGGGTACAGTCTTTCCTTGAAAAAACATATCTTAAAGTCAATATACTTTGTAGTGTTACCACCCTGATATAACAGCTGTTACTGGTACAGTGTACATTTCTCTAGATGAGGAGTAATGAGACTTTTTCTGTAAATAGTGAAATAATAAATATTTTAGGTTTTGTGGGCAATAGCATGAAAGCTCCCAGACACAATTTGTAAATAAATTCTCATGGCTGTGTTATAATAACATTTCATTTACAAAAGAAGGTGGCATGGCTGGATTTGGCCAATTGTCTATTGTTTGATAGGCCCTGCTCTAGTTTTATATATAATATATATATATAATATATACATATATATATATATACACACACACACTGTATATACTGCATATAATATAAAAATATAAATATTACATATATGTAATATTTTATATATTTCATATTCATATATGCAATATTTTATATATTTCTTATTCATATATGTACTATTTTATATATTTTATATTTCATATATAAACACATGCACCTATACACATATTGTATATTTTACACATGTATAATCATACATAATGTTTCACAATTTGATTTTTGCACTTTAACAATACCTTTTGAACATCTTTCCTTGTAAACGCATACAGATCAATTTCATTCCATTTTAGTGACTGCAGAGTATTTCATTGTGGATATATATATTTAAACATCTTCTGTCCATAAATATTTATGATAATTCCAATTTTTCACAAATATAATGAATGCTACATTAAACATCTCTATGTATATGTTTCTATAATTTGGCAAATGTTTCTGTAGAGGTTAATTGCTTTTAACTCACAGATTTGTAAAGTAATAAAATATTTTTTCCTGTTATGGCTTTTTAAGTTCTAATTGCACTTTTCTGTTTATTCTGCAGTTTTCAGACTGGCTGCCTTATTTACCAATATTGCTTTATATATTTATTGGGCTCTTCAGTTTAAAAAGAAATTCCAAAAAATCTCATTTGAGCCTTATAAGAGTGCAATTAGCCAAATAGAGTGAAGTAGTTCTTATTACCTCATATTGGGGTTGAGGAAAATGAGGCATGGAGAAATTAACTGACTTGTCCAAGGCTGCACAGCAAGTTAGTGTATTAACAAGGCATAGAACCAAAAACTACTGGTTCCCATCTGGGTCACTTCTCTCACATGGACTGGCTTTCACTTTGATCTTAGCATATTTGCAACCTATTTAACAAATATGGTTAACAATCTTCAAAATAAACGGACAAAGGACAGAAACAGAAACTTGACAGAAGAAATAGGTGTAGCCATTAAATTTACGAAGAGATTCTCAGCTTGGATATTTAAATTTAAATTAGAAAAGCAATAAGATTTTTCAGCTATCACATGCATATACTAAAGAATGTGAAAGACTCTAATGTTGGCAAGGGTGTGCAGAATCCAGTATTCCCACTGAATGATGATTGGAGTGCAAAGTGGACAATATGCTAGTTCCCATCAGAATGTGAAATGTGCACACTCCTTGACCCAGCAACTGTATAGAAACATATCCTACAGAATATCTGGATAATTTCAGATACACACACACACACACACACACACACACGACGGGAGGGATACAGAGTAATATACAATTGCAGAAGTGTTTGGCATTGTGAAAAGTTGGACTTGACAGACATATACAGAACATTGCATCCAACAACAGAAAATACATTCTTCTCATCAGCACATGGATCATTCTCTAGGATAGACCACGTTAGGCCACAAAATAAGTCTCGACAAATTTTAAAAGATTGAAATCATATCAAGTACACACTCAGAACATGATGGAATAAAACTAGAAATTAACAAGAAACAAAACTTTGGAAACTATACAAATTCATAAAAATAAACAACATGTTCCTGAATGACCATTGGGTCAGACAAGATATAAAGCAGAAAATCAAAAATTTCCTCAGTTCAAATGAAAATACAAGTACAGATTACAAAACCTATGGGATACTGCAAAAGCAGTACTAAGAGGAAAGTTTATTGCAACAAGTGCTTACATCAAAAGTACAGAAAGACTTCATATAAACAACCTAATGTGTATTCTAAAAGAACTAGAAAAACGAGAAGAATGTAATCCCAAAACTAGTAGATGGAAAGAAATAATTAAGATCAGAGCAGAGCTAAATGAAATAGAGACCAAAAGAACAGCACAAAAAAAGAAAAAGAAAAGAAACAAACAAAAAAGTTGGTTATTTGGGAGGATAAACAAAATAGAAAAGCCATTGGCCAGTCTAACTAAAAAAAAAAGAGAGAAGACCCAAATAACAAAAACGAGAAATGAAAAAGGAGACATTACAAGAAGAATGAAACTAGATATGCATCTCTCACCATACACCAAAATCAACTAAAAATGGATTAAAGACTTAAGTATAAGACCCGAAACTGTAAAGCTATCCCACTACTGGGAATATACCCAAAGGAATGGAAAACATCAAGTCGAAGGTATACCTGTTTCCCAATGTTCATTGCAGCACTCTTCACAATAGCCAAGAGCTGGAATCAACCCAAATGTCCATCATCGGATGAGTGGATACGGAAAATGTGGTATATCTACACAATGGAATACTACTCAGCTATAAAAACGAATGAAATACTGCCATTTGCAACAACATGGATGGACCTTGAAAGAATAATATTAAGTGAAACGAGTCAGGCAATGAAAAAGAAATACCCCATGTTCTCACTCATCGGAGGGAGCTAAAAAAAATAAACAAATTAATTCCCCCCCAAACCCCCCCCCAAAAATCGGGGGGGGGGGGAGAGGAAGATTTAACAACCTCAACATTTTTTTTTCTTTTTCTTTTTCTTTTTTTTTTTT
>NW_007728308.1:208047-228208 GCF_000696425.1 Galeopterus variegatus | reverse complement strand
ACACACACACACACACACACACACACACAAAAACCGGGGGGTGGGGGGGGAAGAAGATATAACAACTATACTTCCATGAAGTTGTTACAACAAGCAAACGGAAAGGACATTCTTGGGGGGGAGGGGAGAGAGGGAGGAGGGAGGGAGGTGTCGGTGATGGGCCATAATAATCATATACAGTGTATATTGACAAAATAAAAAAAAAATTACTAAGGTAAAATATAGGAGAAACACTTCAGCAGTTAGGTCAGGGCACAGGCTTTATGAACATGAGCCCGAAACACAAGCAGCAAAACAAAAATAAACAAATGGGACTATATCAAACTAAAAAGTTTCTGCACAGCAAAAGAACCAACAGAGTGACAAGACAACCTACAGAGTGGGAGAAAATTTTTGCTTACTATGCATCCAACAATGGACTAATATACAGAACATACATAGAATTCAAGCAATTATACAGTAAAAAAATAAATGACCCAATTAAAAAATGGGCAAAGGAGTTGAATAGACATTTTTCAAAGGAAGACATACAAATGGCTAACAGGTGCATGAAAAAATGTTCAACATCGCTAGTCATCAGGGAAATGCAAATTAAAACCACATTGAGATACCACCTCACTCCAGTTAAACTGGCTATAATCAAGATGGTGAATAACAAATGCTGGAGAGGGTGTGGAGAGAAGCGAACTCTACTGCACTGTTTGTGGGACTGTAAATTAGTACAATCACTTTGGAAAACAATATGGAGGTTTCTCCAACAAGTACAGATAGATCTTCCCTATGATTCAGCAATCCCTCTTTTGGGTATATATACAGAGGAATGGAAATCATCATGTTGAAGAGATACCTGCACTCCCATGTTTATTGCAGCTCTGTTTACAATAGCCAAGATATGGAACCAACATAAATGTCCGTCAATGGATGATTGGATAAGGAAACTGTGGCATATATACACTATGGAATACTACTCTGCCATAAAAAAGAATGAAATACTCCCATTTGCAACAACATGGATGAACCTGGAGAAACTTTTGTTGAGTGAAATAAGAAAAGCACAGGGGGGATAAATAACACATGTGCTCACTCATGGGAGCTAAGAGAGAAAGGAAGGAAGGAAAGAAAGACTACAGTAGTGCCGTGGCCTAACAGAGGGAGGGAACATTTCTAGAGCTACAAATAGGAGTAGAGGGGAGAGGGGAAAGGGGAGGGAGGTTGAGGGATAATTGGGAGGGGACAAAGGGTACAAAAGTAATTTCTGGTAATGGGCATGCCCCCAGTATGAATCTGGCCCTCACATCATGGGCAGGAGGGGGTACAATTAGCTTTGTATCTCATGAATATTCTTAATAAATAAAAAAAAAAGAAAAGACATCCTAAAAGATGGGCGAAAGTATTTGCAATAAATGCATCAGACAAGGGATTAATATCCAGAATATACAAAGAGCTCAGACAACTTTACAACAACAACAAAAAATAACCCAATTAAAAAATGGACAAAAGAGCTGAATAGACATTTCTCAAAGAAAGACATACAAATGGTCAACAGATATATGAAAAAATGTTCAGCATCACTAATCATCAGGGAAATGCAAATGAAAACCGCTCTGAGATATTACCTCACCTCAATCAGACTGGCTATCATAAAAAAGACAGAGAATAACAAATGCTGATGAAGATGTGGAGAGAGAGGAACCATCCTGCACTGTTGGTGGGACTGTAAATTAGTACAGCCATTATGGAGAACAGTATGGAGTGTCGTTAAGCAACTACAGATAGAACTTCCATATGATCCAGCAATCCCACTCCTGGGGATATATTCAGAGGACTGGAAGACATCAGGTCAAAGGCATATCTGCACTCCCATGTTTGTTGCAGCTCTTTTTACAATAGCTAGGCAATGGAACCAACCTAAATGTCCATCAATTGATGACTGGATAAGGAATTTGTGGTAGATATACAAATACTACTCAGCCATAAAAAAGAAGGAAATTCTACCATTTGCAACAACATGGATGAGCCTGGAGAAAATTATCCTAAGTGAAACAACCCAGGTACAGAAAGAGAAATACTGCATATTCTCACTCATAACTGGGAGCTGAATCCATAAATAAACAAATGAACAATAAAGAAAGACAGAGAGAAAGAAAGAAAGAAACAACAATCACATTAATAGGTTGAACTTTTAGAAAACTAGAGGTGGAAAAGGGGAAGGCATGGGGAGAGGGAGGGAGGCTAATGAGGAAGTGGTCGATGGACACAAAGAATGATTGCATATTGTAATGATGAATAAGCTAACTATACTAATCTAATTACCACACATTCTAAACAATTATTGAAAATCAATGTTGTACCACACATGTATGCATAATAAAAAATAAAAATTAAAAATTAAAAAAAACAAATGCAACACACGAAAATCAGTAGCATTCTTACAAACCAACAACAAAGTAAAAAAAGAAATCAAGAAAGCAAGCCCATTTACAGTAGCTACCAAAACAGTAAAATACCCAGGAATAAATTTAACCAAAGAGGGGAAAATTCTCTACAATGAGAACTACAAAACACTGCTGAAAGAAATTAAAGAGGGCACAAAAGGATGGAAAATCATTGTATGTTCATGGATTGGAAGAGTTAACATCGTGAAAATGTCCATACTACACAAAATGATTACATATTCAATGCAATCACCATCAAAATACCAATGATATTCTTCAATGAAAAAGAAAAACAAAATCCTAAAATTCATATGGAAAAACAAAAAACCTTGAATAGTCAAGGCAATCTTGAGCAAAATAAATAAAGTCAGAGGCATAACACTCCTGACTTCAAACTATACTACAGAGCTACGGTAACAAAGACAGGATGATACTGGCATAAAAACAGACACTCAGACCAATGGAGCATAATAGAGAACCCAAAAATCCACCCAGGTACTTACACTCAACTGATCTTTGACAAAGGTACCAAGAACATACATTAGGGAAAGTACAGCCACTTCTATAAATGGTGCTGAGAAAACTAGATATCCATGTGTAGAGAAATGAAACTAGATTTGTACCTCTCACCATATATGGAAATCAACCAAAAATAAATGAAAGACTTAAGTATAAGTCCTTAAACTATAAAATTCTTAGAAGAAAACATAAGGGAAACACTTTAAGATGTATGTCTAGGCAAAGACTTTATGAAGAAGACCCCAAAAGCACAAGCAACAAAAGGAAAAATAAACAAATGGGATTATA
Source organism: Galeopterus variegatus (assembly GCF_000696425.1). Lineage (NCBI taxonomy): Eukaryota > Metazoa > Chordata > Mammalia > Dermoptera > Cynocephalidae > Galeopterus > Galeopterus variegatus. The sequence continues at coordinate 224,966 of NW_007728308.1, read as the reverse complement.
TCAAACTAAAAAGCTTCTGCACAGCAAAGAAAACAATCAACAGAGTGAAAAGACAACCTACAGAATGGGAGAAAATATTTGCAAACGATGCATCTGACAAAGGATTAATATCCAGAATATATAAGGAACTCAATCAACTTCACAGTAAGAAAACAAATAATCCCATTTAAAAAATAGGCAAAGGATTTGAATAGACATTTTTCAAAGGAAGACATGCAAATGGCCAACAGGTACATGAAAAAATGCTCAATATTACTAATCATTGGGGAAATGCAAATTGAAACCACATTGAGATATCATCGCACCCTAGTTAGACTGGATATTATCAAAAAGTCATAGAATAACAACTGCTGGTGAGGATGTGGAGAAAGGGGACTGCTTTTACACTGTTGGTGGGACTGTAAACTAGTACAGCCATGATGGAAAATGGTATGGAGCTTTCTCAGACAATTGCAGATAGAATTACCATTTGATCCAGCAATTCCATTTCTGGGTATATAGTCCAAGAAATAGAAATCATCATGTTGAAGGGATACCTGCAGACCCATGTTCATTGCAGCTGTATTTACAATAGCCAATATATGGAAACAACCAAAATGTCCATCAATGGACGACTGGATGAGGAACATGTTGTATATATACACAATAGAATACTATTCAGCCATAAAGAAGAATGAAATTCTGCCATTCGTAGCAACGTAGATGAGCTTGGAGATAATTATTTTAAGTGAAATAAGCCAGGCACAGAAAGAGAAATACTGCATGTCCTCATAAGTGTGAGCTAAGGAAGGGAGGGGGAAAGGAAAGGAAAGGAAAGGAAAGGAAAGGAAAGGAAAGGAAAGGAAAGGAAAGGAAAGGAAAGGAAAGGAAAGGAAAGGAAAGGAAAGGAAAGGAAAGGAAAGGAAAGGAAAGGAAAGGAAAGGAAAGGAAAGGAAAGGAAAGGAAAGGAAAGGAAAGGAAAGGAAAGGAAAGGAAAGACCATGTGAGGGGGAAGGGGGTTAGAGAGAAACTGGTTAGGGGATACAAAGACTAATTATGATTTGTAATGATGAATATGCTAAGAATTTTGATTCAATCATCATATATTGTACACAAATACTGATAGTCAACTCTGTACCCCATAAATATGAATAATCAATTATGTTTCATTTAAAAAAATAAATGAAATAAAAGTTGAAAACAACCTAAATGTCAGTCAATAAGAGACTGATTTAAATGTAATACTATGCCATTGTTAGAAGGCATAATGCCAATCTGTATGTACTGAAATGGAAATGTATTCAAGATCAATTAAGTGGATAAAGAAAATGAAACAACCAAACATTATAATGATATAATCCCATTTTTGTAAAAATAAAATACTACCTATGCAAATATGAGGGTACTTCAAAAATTCATGAGAAAATACTAATAAAAGCTAATGCAACCCTTCCATGAACTTTTTGAAGTACCCTCATATATACACATATTACATACTAATATTCATTAGAATAAACCATTGCAGCAACATGGATGGACTTAGAAAAAACTATATTAAGTGAAACAAGTCAGGCACGGAAAGATAAATACCACATGTTCTCATTTATTTGTGAGAGCTAAAAATAAATAAATATACAAACAAATGGGGGGGCGGGGAAGAAAAAAGAAACAATTAGTCTATTTTTGTTGAATATGACTGGTATATTTGAATCTGAATTTATTGAATTATGGTGTGCTCTTCATAATATTTGCTCTATTTTCTTATTTTTTATCTTAACTTTTTTATTGTTTTAGTGTAATTATACATTTTCTCTTTTTTTTTTTTTGATGGAAGTTGTATATTTATTATCTCTTAGTTTGTAGCCTAGATATTACAGCTTACTTTTAAATACTAAAATAATAATAATAAAACAAATTTAAAAGAAATATTCCAAACTGCTAACTGATTATATGTGTAGAATGTAATTGGGAGTTTGGGTTTCTTCTTCATTTACATATTCGCAACAGAATTGGATCCCTGAGCTCCAGAATCCAAAATTTTTATAAAGACCATGCAAAGTGACACCTAGACTTTAGTCATCCTTCACAAACACTGGGAACACACATCTCCAGTGACAGGCAACAGCCAGTGGGGAAATCAAGCACAGTTACTCCAAGTTAAGGAAGAGAAGGATGTTTATGTAATTGGAAAAGCAGAAGCAAACCAACACCTCTCCCCCTTGAAGGCATTTTAAATAACAAATCCCCAGAAATGTTATAAACAACCAGCATTAACATGATATGATCAACGAACGTATTAATTGACATTTGGGTAGCACTTTGTATACACATACATCATTGCATTCAGTTTCCTAAGAATTCTGTTGTGATGGTTAATTATAGATGTCAACTTGACTATATTAAGTAATACCTAGAAACCTGGTAGAGCGTTATTTTTGGATGTGCCTGTGAAGGTGTTTCCAGAAGAGGTTAGCGTGTAAGCTTGAGTGGACTGAGTGGGAAAATCTGCCCTCAACATGAATGGGCACCATCCAATCCACTGAGGGCCAGGAAACAATAAAAACAGAGGAAAAGGCAAATCACTCACTCTATACACTGGAGCTGGAATGCACTCTTTTCTCCTGTCCATGGACGTCAGAACTCAAGACCCTTCAGCCATTGAGTTCCAGTACTTAAGCCAGCATCACCTCTGGCTCTCAGGCCTGTGGCCTTGGACTGAGAATCACACCATTGGATAACCTGGTTCTGAGGCTCCTGGTCTTGGACTGAGCCACACTACTGGCATGCAGTTTGGAGATGGCCTATCGTGGGACTTCTCAGTCCTCATAATTGCATGAGCCAATTTCCCTAATAAATCCCCTCTCGTATATTTCAACAGATGGACTGTCCCAGTTCTTTGCTCCAAGAATCACACACACACGTGCCACCTTACCCCTTACTCTCTTTTCCGATTAATGCAAACCAATCAACTCTATCTGACCTGTTGTTTCTCAATAGGCCACAACTCAGGTTTTGAAAATATAAGTCAGTCTTGAGGAATCCTTGAGCTAAAGGATCTTTTCCATTGATGAATTTAAATGTTATGCAAGTCATTGATAGTCCATACCTTTAACAGATAATGAATCTCTATAAGGTTGATGTCAAGTACACAAGTACTAGAGACTTCATTTATAATTCCTTCATGTATCTGTTCAACACATATTAATAACATCTAATATATACAGCACCTACAGTGTTCTAGGCACCATTCTATGCACTTTACACATATTAACTAATTTATTTTCTACAACAACCTAATGAGACAGGTACTATTATTGTACTCCTTTTAAAGATAAGAAAAATTAGGCACAAGAGAGGTTATATATCTTGTATATTAATTCTAACTCTCCAGGCCACACAGCTGGGAAGTGATAAAGTTAGAATTAAAACATACACTGTATGGCTTCAGAGACAGTCTAATTAATGTCTTTCTACACTGCCCCAAGTATGTGCCAGGCAGTGAGCTAGTTTGGATATTCAGTAAACTCTGAAATAATGATTGATCACCTATTTTATGCTTAGCACAGTGCTAGTCACTACAGCCTATTAGAAAAGAGGAACACACATAAAATAACATATAAAGACACAGTTTTGCTAGAGGGATTCAGGATAATCCTAATTGCAAATAATCTGTACTCAGATCTCTCTAAACCTTGAAATGTCTCAGAAACTTAAATATTTTATCACAGAAACCACATCTCCCAAACCATATATTAACCCTCTCTCCCACACCCAAAGAGGCACAAAACTTTGGTGACACATAAATGCTCAAATACATCAATTATACTGTTTTGACTAATTGTGGGGTAAGTTCACAAGTCACTTCTGGGGTTGACCCAGATGAGCCTTTCTTCAGAAAATATAAAGTGTATTATTACTATTTTGCCTGAATGAGCACCAGGAAATGCCAAGAGCTTTTGTGAAATGTTTTTCTTCTTTAACTTCCACATGACATTCTATGTAACTCACATATGCTAGAGCCTACAGTGGCAGAAGTGACATAATATACTAGCCAAGTCCAGGTATGGGTGTGCATACCTTACTATAAATGGCACTGTGTAGTTGTTGGGAAATTTTCGTAGAAGAGAACTTGAGGATCAGGGAGAAAATGGCAGACTAGAGGTGCCTAGACACATTTCTCTCATAGTAAAGGACCAGAATAACTAGCAGACAGATAAATATTAACAGAAGCTTCAGTGGGAGAGTGTAGAAGTGCAACAAGAGACTGGCGAGATGCCTGTGGAGTATGAAAATCCAGGATGATAGCACACAGAGGAGAGAGATGCACACGACCTCAGTCACCACATCTCTGACACAAAGATCGGTGCAAGAAGAATTTTTCCCTTGTGGTGTAAAGGTAGGCAGACGACCCACACCAACCCCCACCCTCACCACAGAGACTAGCAGATCCTTTGGCAAGACAAGCCTGGAGCCAAGTGTGGGCAGTGCCCTACAAAATTAGCACCTAGAACACTAACACAAATTGTACATTTACCACCCCTCACTCTCAGAACCCAAGCTGAGGCAGATGGGTGCCATCTTGAAACCAGAACTGCTACAGGAGCATGCCCTGCCCTGGCACCAGTAGCCATAGTGCTTCCCCAGCCTTAAGGTTCTGCCATCTACGCAGTGTACTCACAGGAGAGGTTGCAAGGTCCTGATCTCAGTGGCTTTAAGACTAGTCTCATAGCAGCTTTGACTCTGTTCTTCAGTCCAGGAAGCCAACCCTAGTCCTGGTGAACTGACACACCTCCCTGTCCCCAGCCAGAAATCAGACAGGTAGAGCTTCTTCAGGTGGACCACACAGCATTCTTCCGTCTACCCTCAGCCCTGCCAGCTGACAGAGTTGTGTGTGCCTGAGACCACAACCCAGAAAAACAGCTCATGGGTCTCTATCCTAACAAATGTGTCCTTGGGACAGTGGAAATAATGTGCATTTGCCCCTTCTAGAGAAGCAGCCTAGCTGTTCTGTCCTGAACAGTCCCACCTAGCAACCTTACCAACAGTCCCAGAAGGAGATGCACCAGACCATGTGCAGGACTGACTAGTGGCCCTCCGCACTACCCACAAGCAGCCAAATGGGGCCCTCCACAATGGGCCTGCCTGGAAGCCCTGTCCACTTTCAAAGAGGTGGCTCAACAGCTCTGCCCTTGGCGGTCCAGAACCCAAACTGTAAACAAAAGCAGGACCTTGCGGCCACTGCTGTCACCATTGCCCAGCCCCAGAGTACTGCCACTGGGGCAGCCCTTCTCCCCACACAACAGTTCATTCTGCTCCCTACAGATACCCAGCCAGGGTGCCACCAGCTCCACCTCACCGAGATTGAGGTGTTCCTGCACTTTACCAGGCAGGAGGAAAGAGGGAGAAGCAAGGACACAGGAGAAGCCTCTGCTTATAGGAAAGAGGAAAGAAAAAACCCTGCCAGGGCCAGTGATTTAAGCTGAGGAGCTTCAGTACACCCCAGTGCACGTATCAAGGGCACAGAACACTGGCCAGGGTTCCAGCAAGTCTTCCCAGGGACATTCCCATAAGCCAAGGATGAATAGGGCACCCAGGTACTTCTCCCAAGAACCCAAGTTCTCACTCATGTCCTTGATGACACAACACAATGTCACTCGCTTCAGCAAAAAACTATTGAGTGCCCAAGTGCCCAGGCCATGGAGGTACACACAGACTACTCCAGTGTTGAAAACAGTCAAAGTAACCACGTAGGGACCACACTACTGCATCTACCTGGAACCAAAACTAAAACAGCCTACCCATGGTCAATATAATACACAGTTACCAGAGAGACTCTCTCACCTCAAAAGCCATTCCAGAGTAATATAAGAAGCTACTCCACCGGATGACCAGACTTCAATGTAGGAATACTAAAAATTAAAGCAAACAAACAAACAAAAAACAAGAATATGTGACACCACCAAATTAATACAATAATTTTCAAGTACCAGACTCCAAACAGCAAGAAACTTCTGAAATGACTGAATAAGAATTCCAAGCAACAATCTTAAGGTAAATCAATGAGATACAAGAATACTTAGATAGACAACACAATGAAATGAGAAAAACAATTCAGGATATGAAAGAGGAATTTTATAAAGAAATAAATACCTTAAAAAAGAACATAACACAACTCATGGAACTGAAGGATTCAGTCAATGAAATAATAAATACAACCAAGAGCTTCAGTAGCAAGGTAGAGCAAGCAGAAAAAAAGAATTTCTGATCTTGAAGATGGTCTTTATGACATAACCAGGTGGACAAAAAAAGATACAATTTTTTTTAATGAAGAAAATCTATGAAAGCTATCAGACCACCTTAAGCACACAAGCATCTGAATCATGAGTTTCTGAAATGGAAAGAGAAAGGGAAAAGCATTGAAAACATATTCAATGAAATAATAGCAGAAAACTCCCCAAGGATTCAGAGAGATAAGGACTTCCTTATCCAAGAGGCTCCAAAACCCCCAAAAAGATTCAATGCAAAAAATTCCTCTCCAAAGCATATTGTAGTCAAACTGTCAAAAGTTAAAGACAAAGAGGGAATCCTAAAAACGGCAAAAGAAAAGCATCAAGTCACCTATAAAGAAACCCTTATGAGACTAACAGCAGTCTTCTCAGCAGAAACCTTATAGGCCAGAAAGAAAAAAATAATATGTTGAAAGTACTGCAAGAAAAGTAAAAAACTGCCAGGAAGGAATAATATACCCAGTAAAGCTATCCTTCAAAAATGGGAGAGAGAGAGTGTATTTCCCATGCAAACAAAAATTACAGGAGTTCACCACCATACAACCAGTTATACAAGAAACCCTCAAGGGAGTCCTGCATCTGGAATCCAAAAACCAATAATCACTAGTATGATCACATGAGAAAAAACAAAACACGCTGATAGAGCAGATAGGCAAATGTCAAAGAGAAATAAACTGTATCTTTTTTTATTATTTTTATTGATTGTATATATTTTGGGGGTACAGAATTGAATATCAGTATACATGTACAATATGTGGTGATCAAATCAAGATAACTAGTATATTCAAGTTTACAAAACATAATCAATCTTTGTGACCCTTAACTAGTTTCTTGCCAACCCCATTCCCTCCCCATTTCCCACTTCTAACAACCACAGTTCTGTTCTCTTTTTTTGAACTTTCAATGTATTATTGTGTTTCTTTCTTTCTTTTTTTCTTTCTTTCTTTCTTTCCTTCCTTCTTTTCTTTTCTTTTCTTTCTTTATTTGAGCTCCCACTTATGAGTGAGGACATGCAGTATTTCTCATTCTATGCCTGGCTTATATCACTTAACATAATTTTCTTTAAGTTCATTCCTGTTGCTACGAATGGCAGAATTTTATTATTTGTTACAGAAGAGTAGTATTCCATTGAGTATAGATACCAAATTTTCCTTATCCAGTCTCCTGTCAATGGACATTTAGGTTGATTCAAATTCTTGTCTATTGTAAATAGAGCTGCAATAAACATGAGAGTGCAGGTACTACTTTGACATGATGATTTCCATTCCTTTGGCTATATACCCACCAATGGGATTAATGTATCATACAGAAGTTCCATCTGTACCTCTTTGAGGAACCTCCAAACTGTTTTCCATAATGTCTGTACTAATTTACACTCCCACCAACAGTGTAGGGGGGTTCCCATTTTTCCACATCCTCACCAACATTTGTTATTCTCTGTCTTTTTGGCAATAGCCAGTTTAACTGCAGTGAGATCATATCTCAGTGTGGTTTTGATTTGCATTTCCCTGATGCTGAGTAATGTTGAGCAATTTTTCATGTGTCTGTTGGTCATTTGTATATCTTCATATGAGAAATGTCTATTCAGATCCTTTGCCCATTTTTTAATTGGGTTACTTGTTTTTTTAACTGTTGAGTAGTTTGAGTTCTTTGTATATTCTGGATATAAATCCCTTGTCAGATGCAGAGTTTGCAAATATTTTCTCACATTTTATAGGTTGTCTTTTCATTCGATTAATTGTCTCTTGCTGTGCAGAAGCTTTTTAGTTTGATATAATCCCATTTGCTTCTTTTGGCTTTTGTTGCCTGTGCTCTGGGGGTCATATTTATAAAGTCTTTGCCCAGTCCTATATCTTGAAGTGTTTCCCCAATGTTTTCTGTGAGGAGTTTTATAAAAAAATAACTATATCTTAGCACATCAAAAAAAAAAACCTTACAAATACCAAAAACAAACAATAAAAAGGAAAGAAAGGAAAGAAAGGAACAAGGATATTTAAAACTACCATTAAAAAACCAGTAAAATACCAGATATAGGACAATGTCTTTCAATAACAATCCTAAATCTAAATGGATTAAATATCCCATTCAAAAGACATAGATTGGCTGAACAGGTTAAAATATTAGAAACAACTATATTCTGTCTATGAGAAACTCACCTCACCTGTGAAGACTCACACAGACTAATAATGACAGGACAGAAAAAATTTTACCACACAAATGGAAACCAAAAACAAGAAGTAGCTATTCTTATATTGGATAAAATAGACTTTAAACCAAAAACTATAAAAAGAGATAAAGAAGGTCATTATATACTGATGAAGAGATTCGTCCAGAAACAGCATATAACAATTATAAATAAATATGCACCCCAAATTGTATCACCCATACGTATAAAGCAAACTCTATTAGACCTAAAGAAAAAGATAGACGTCAATACGATTTTAGTGGGGGACCTGAACACCCCTCACTCAACACTGGACAGGTTGTCCAGGCAACAAATCAACAGAGAAATACAGGATTTAAACTACATTTTATTCCAATTGGACCTGGCAGATATCTAAAGAACATTTCATCCAACAACTACAGAATATACATTCTTCTCATCAGCACATGGATCATTCTCCAGGATAGACCACATGTTACGTCACAAATCAAGTCTCAACAAATTTTTAAAAACTGAAATCATTTCTAGTATCTTTTCAGACCACAGCATATTACAACTAGAAATCAATAACAAGCAAAACTTTGGAAACTACACAAATACATGGAAATTAAACAACATGCTCCTGAATGACCTATGGGTCAAAGAAGAAATTAAGCAGGAAATCAAAAAAAAATTTTAAACTGGTGAAAATAAAGGCACATCATACCAAAACCTATGGGATACTGCAAAAGCAGTACTAAGAGGAAAGTTTATTGCAATAAATGTTTACATCAAAATAATAGAAAGATTTTAAATAAACAACCTAATGTTACACCTCAAAAACCCAGATAAACAAGAACAACCTAATCCCAAAATTAGTAGACTGAAAGAAATCATTAAGATCAGAGTAGAACTGAATGAAATAGAGACCAAGAAATGACACATGCTTAATGAAACAAAAAGTTCATTTTTTGAGAAGATAAATGAAATAGATTAACCATTAGTTAGACTAACTAAAAAAAGAATAGAGAAGATCCAAAAAACAAAAATCGGAAATGAAAAAGGTGATATTACAACCAATTCACAGATACAAAGAATCACTAGAGACTATTATGAACAACTGTATACCAACAAATCTAAAAACCTGGAGAAAATGGATAAATTTCTAGACATATACAAACTACCAAGACTGAACCAAGAAGAAATAGAAAAACCGAACAGACCAGTAACTAGCAAGGAGATTGAAGTAGTAATCAACAGTCTCCCAACAAGAAAAGCACAGGACCAGATGGCTTCACTGTTGAATTCTACCAAGCCTTCAAAGAATAATTAATACCAAACCTTTTCAAACTATTCCAAAAAATTGAATGAGAAGCCATTCCCCCAAACTTATTCTGGTACATCACCCTGGTACCAAAATCAGATAAACACACAACAAAAAAGAAAACTATAGGCCTTGATGAAAATAGATGCAAAAATCCCCAACAATATAATAGCAAACAGAATACAACCACACATCAAAAAGATTATACATCATAATCAAGTGGGATTCATCCGAGGGATGCAAGGATCCTCAACATATGCAAGTCAATAAATGTGATACACCACATCAACAATGTCAAGAAAAAACCCATAAGATCATCTCAATAGATACAGAAAAAACAATTGACAAAATTCAATATCTCTTCATGATAAATACTCTCAACAAATTAAGAATAGAAGGAGAGTATCTCAACACAATAAAAGCCATATATGACTAACCCACCACCAATGTAATCTTGAATGGGGAAAAGCTGAAAGCTTTTCCTTTAAGAACAGGAACAAGACAAGGATGCTCAGTGTCACCATTTCTATTTAAAATGGTATTGGAAGTCTTGGACAGAGCAGTCATGCAAGAGAGGGAAATAAATGGCATCCAAATGGGATAAGATGACCTCAAATAGTCCCTGTTTGGGACACAATACTATATATAGGAAAACCTAAAGACTCTACCAAAAAACTTAGAGCTAATAAACAAATTAAGTAAAGTTGTAGGATAAAAATTCAATATACAAAAATCAAGCATGTTTTTATACTTCAACATTGAGCTAGCAGAAATAGAAATAGAGAAAGCAAACCAACTTACAACAGTCACCCCCAAAATAAAAGACCTAGGAATCAATTTAACCAAGGAGGTGAAAGATCTCTACAATGAGAACTACAAATCACTGCTGAAAATAATTAAAGAGGACACAAAAAAATTGAAATGCATTCCATGTTCCTGAACTGGAAGCATTAACATTGTGAAATGTCCATACTACCCAAAGCAATCTACAGACTCAATGCAATCCCCATCAAAATACCAATGACATTCTTCACAGAAATAGAAAAAACAACCCTAATATTTGTATGGAATGAATATTCAAAGCAATCCTGAGCAAAAAAAATAAAGCCAGAGACATAACACTACCTGACTTAAAATTATACTACAATGTTTGGCTACAATAGTAACCAAAACAGCATTGTACTGGCACAAAAACAGACACATAGACCAATGGAGCAGCATAAGGAACTCAGAAATCAATTCACACACTTACAGTCAACTGATCGTTGACAAAGACATAAGGAAACATGAATTGGGGAAAGGAGAGCCTCTTCAATAAATGCTGCTGGGAAAACTGGATATCCACATGTAGAAGAATGAACTTAGAACAGTACCTCTCACTACATACCAAAATCTACTCAAAATGGATTAAACACTTAAATATAAGATCTGAAATTATAAAACTCCTAGAAGAAAACATAGAGGAAACACTTCAGGATGTAGGGCTGGCCAAAGACTTTTTGAATAAGACCCCAAAGGCATAAGAAAAAATAGACAAATGAAAAAATAGACAAATGGGATTTTATCAAACTAGAAAAGCTTCTGCACAGCAAATGAAACAATCAGCAAGCAGAAAGACAACCTATGGAATGGGAGAAAATATTTGCAAACTATGCATCCAACAAGGGATTGATATCCAGAATATACAAAGAATTCAACTACACAGTTAAAAAAAAAAACAAACAATCCAATTAAAAATGGGCAAAGGAGATAAATAGAAATTTTTCAAAGGAAGACATACAAATGGCCAACAGGTACATGAAAAAATGCTCAGCATCACTAGTCATCAGAGAAATTTAAATCAAAACCACATTGAGATATTACTTCACCCCAGTTAAACTGTTCATTATTAAAAAGACTGAGAATATCAAATGCAGGCAAGGATACAGGGAAAGGGGAACTCTTCTACACTGTTGGTGGGACTGTAAATTAGCACAGCCTTTATGGAACACAGTATGGAAATTCCTCAAACAACTACAGATAGAAGTACCTTATGATCCAGCAATCCTACTTCTCGGTATATATATCCAAAGGAACATAAGTCATTGTGTCAAAGGGATACCTGCACTTCCATGTTCATTGTCACTCTATTCACAACAGCTAAAATATGGAACCAACCTACGTGTCCATCAGCAGGTGACTGGATAAAAAAAATGTGGTATACATACACAATGGAATACTATGCAACCATAAAAAAGAATGAAATTTTGCCATTTGCAGCAACATGGATGAGTCTGGAGAAAATTATATTAAATGAAATAAGTCAGGCAAAGAAACAGAAATACCATATGTTCTCACTCCTAACTGGCTAATAGGAAAGGAAGGAGGGAAGGAGGGAGGGAGGGAAGAAGGGAAGAAGGAAGGAATGAAGGAAAGAAAGAAAGAAAAGACCACAACAATATGCTAAACTTTCAGAAGGAGAGAACAAACCGAAGGATACTAGAGATGGTGGGGAGGGAGGAAGATGGTTTTGGGAAGTGATAGGTTGGGCAAAGGGCATAAAGAAATGTCATGATTTGTAAGAATGAATATGTTAATAACAGACAAAAAAATTTAAAAATGATTAAAGGAGCTAAATAGACATTTTTCAAAGGAAGACATACAAATGGCCAATTGGTTCATGAAAAAATGTTCAACATCACTAATCATCAGGGAAATTCAAATAAAAACCACACTGAGATATCATCTCACCCCTGTTAGAATGGATATTATCAAAAAGATAGAGAAAAACAAATGTTTCTGAAGTTGCAGAGATAGTGGTTCCCTTCTACACCATTGGTGAGACTGTAAATTCGTACAGCCATGATGGAAAACAGCATGGAATTTTCTCAAACAACTACAGATAGAACTACCACACAATCCAGCAATTCCACTCCTGGGTATATACTAAAAGAAATGGAAATCATCATGTTGAAGGGATACCTGCATCCCCATGTTTATTGCAGCTGTATTTACAATAGTCATGATATGGAACCAACTTAAATGCCCATCAATGGATGACTAGATAAGGAAAATGTAGTATATATACACAATGGTATACTACTCAGCTATAAAAAGAATGAAATTCTGACATTTGCAGCAACAAGGAACAAGCTTGGAGAAAAGTATGTTAAGCAAAATAAGTCAGGCACAGAAAGAGAAATACCCCACATGCCCTCACTCATAAGTGTGTGGGGGGGGGAGAGATCTAGAGAGATTGAGAGAGAGAGAGAGAGAGAGAGAGAGAGAGAGAGATCACAATAATACATTGAACTTCCAGAAGGAGAGAACAGAATTGTGGTTAGCTGGGGCTGGGAAAGATGGAGGGGGATGGGAGTTAGCGAGAAATTGGTTAATGGAAACAAAGAATGATTACATTTTGTAATGATGAATATCTGAATTATCCTGATGTGATCATCACATTTTGTACACATGTATTAATAGTCATCTCTGTAACCCTCAAACATATATAATCAGTTATATTGTAATAAAAATAAAAGAGAACTTGATTACAATGTGGAATTGTCTGTAAAACTATACATTCATGAAATTTTCTTTTTTTAATTCAAATTTATTTATTTATTAATATTATATTTTTACATTCTACGATGTTGTTGTAGAGCAGTTGGGAGGAAAGGGGAGAGGAGAAGGGAAAAAGAAATAGGGTGGGAGGAATAGGAAGAAGGGCAGGCTTGGTTGAAGCCCATGGCACCCCCTCATTCCAGCAGAGGAGACCAGGGGGCTTTCAGCAGTGACTGAGTGGTCATCACTGGGCTGGCTGCAGATATCAGGGGGAATGACTGAGCCCATTGGTACCCCACTACTCTGGCTTGGGAGCCCAGGGCGCTTCCTGTGGTGGCTCAGTGGTTGTTGCTGGGCTGGTTGCGGATGTCAGGGGGGCATGGCTGATGCCCTCAGTCCCTCACTTCCCCAGCTTGGGAGCCCAGGGTGCTTCCTGTGGTGGCCTGGTGGTCATCACTGGGCTGGTTGTGGCTGTCAGGAGGTGCAACTGAGGCCCACAGCCCTCCCTCCTCCCTGGCTTGGGAGCCTAAGTGGCTTCTGGTCCTGCTAGGTTTTATAAGTATTCTTTGGTGACATTAGACCTTTACTAGTTAATATCAGACTTTGTCTTTGATCTGTGGGTATTTTGTTCTTTCTTTCAGTTCTGTGTTGGATTATTTGCTGCTCCCATCACTTAAACTCTTCATTGGAACTAGTTTGCTGTCCTTTGCTTACTTCTAAAATGGGGGAACTTCCTGTGGGGTCCAGCACTTGAGCCCTGTAGTTGAGATAAATTGCTGCTTTCCTGCTGATTCTCTGGGGAAGGCGTTCTGTGCCACTCAGGTTTTCATTGTTTGCCCTGTAAGCACTTCCAGGTTCCATGAGTTCCAGTACACCTGGGTTGTGTAGAAACTCTGGTGTGGGCCTGAGTCTTTTCAGCAAATTGCACCCCCGGCAATTGTATATTCCTGATCAGTCTCCACTGAGTGATCCTGTGATGTTTGAAGGGCAGAACAGCTGTCCATTGCTGTGCCCCAGTGTACTCTCGGTGGGCCCATCTCCCCCACCCCAGCATTCCAAACACTTCCCATGGGGCAGGCTGTGCACTGGTCCCTTGTAATGACTCACTGGTCTCTGAGTGTCTCCTTTTTCTGTTGTCTGTTGTTCCTTGCTATGTGGGTCCATTGGATCCCTGTTAGTGGTCTTGCTGGCCTGGGAGCCACCAAGGTCCTCTTTTCTCCTGCTGCCTCCAAGTAACTTCATCTGAAGGGCATAGCTGTGCTTTTGCCAGCTCTTGCTCCACATGCTCACCAGCTCCAGCCTTGAAGAGGCTGGGGCTCGAAATGGTTGAAGGGGTTCTTTCTTTCTCTCATCATGGCTTCTCCTGCCTTCACAAGCTCCATAAGTCTCTCCTCCTCTTTCCCTGAGCACTAGTGGCCCCAGCTTGGCTGCCATTGCTTTTAATAGTTGTAAATTGGTTGATTTGTGGGAGAGAGTGATGCTGGGGACCGTCTATTCCACCGTCTTGACCAGAGATATTTTTTCTTTTAAATGTTCAAAACTCAAAGGCATAGATGCTATTTATAATTGAACATTTTGCTAACTTTTTAATTTTATTATCAACTATTTTGGGGATTGGCAACCTGTAGCCACTGCCTGTTTTTGTTTACAAAGTTTCACTGGAACACAGCCACTCTCGTTTCTTTATGTATGGTCTCTGGCTGCTTTTGCACTATACTGGCAAAGTTGAGTAGTTGAGACAGAGAATAAATAGCCTGCAAAGCCTAAAATACTTATTATTGAGCCTTTACAGAAAAATATTTGCCAGCCCTGATCTATTTCATTAAAGGTTTTATTATAAATCCAACAATAAAGAGGGTTCAAGGTAGAAGAGGCATTAAAAACCTATAGTAAATGTTCTTGAAGATACAGATACTATATACATAGTCCCTTGGTTTGCATGGGGGATTGGTTCTAGGACCCACACAGATACCAAAATCTTTGGATACTCAAGTCCCTGATATAAAATGGTGTAGTATTTGCATATAACCTATCCACATCTTCACATATACTTTAAATCATCTCTAGATTACTTATAATACCTGGCACAATGTAAATACTATTTAAATAGCTATAATACTGTGTTTTTATTTGTATTATTTTTTATTGTTGTATTGTTATTTTTTACCATTTGGTTTTTCTTCAGATATTTTCTATCAGTGGTTGGCGGAATCCACAGATGCAGAACTTGTAGATATAGAGTGCTGACTGTATATAATGGCAGCACATTTTTTACCAAAGAAATGTACTATAAGATTAAACCCTAGAATATGAGAACTGGGTAAACCTTTACAAATCTGTTGATAGGTATTCAATTTTATCATTTTCAATATTACTGTACACTTAATTTTAAAAAGCCTCAACTACTTTAACACAGTTATGTAAATCAGTTTGGATTCTTCTCTGATTCTAGGCAGTGCTCACACATCCACCTTTACAGATTCATTCATGTACATGAATTTTATAATCTGCTTTCTTCATTTAACATTATTGGATGAAATCATAGGATTCCCATGCTGTAAAGTCCTTAGAGATTTTCTAATTCAAACAAAACCCTGCCCCACTCCAATTTTACAATGGAGACAACAAGGCTCAGAGAAGGGAAGGGACTTGCCCAAGACCCAAGAATCAGTAAAAGAACTGAACTGAACTGAACTCTGTTTCCACTGCTGTTACCTCATGTCTGTCTTGTGTAAACATTCCTGTATATCTAAATTTTTGCATTTACATGTTAATGGAATTCTTTGCTTAACTATTCTCTTACTTTAGCAGGAAGTTTCTAGAAGAGAAACAAAGACTCAGAAAGGTGAGGTATCCTGCTCAAGATCTCACAATGAACTAGAGGCAGAGTTGGGACTAACTGCACAACGCATTTGCAGAGAATGCCAAAGGGTGACATTTGGCCCAAGCCTGTGGTGAAGAAACTAGTGGCTCTCTGGGACCCACCAAGTTCCCAAGTGAATGCCCATTTTTTACCTGATGTTAAGAAACTACAGATTTTAGTGTCTAATCTGGCTTCCTGCCTCCTTGTAGGCATAGTAGACAAAACCAGGTGATTCCCAGGCAGCTTCTCCTTCCAGGCCTCAGTGAAACTCACAAGGCCTGATGACAATAGAAATTATGGGATGATACAAGATCACTACTGCTTCATGATTTCTCTAAAGCCAAGGATCCAGGCAGTAAGAGAGGAAAAAACTGGGTAATCCCAGTCTCTGACATGTTTACTTTGGGACTTTGAGCAGATCTGACCCTTTACTCTGTGCTCCATTCTGTCTGAACTGTCCACACACACACACACACACACACACACACACACACACTCTCTCTACTTTCCTGAAGCCTTTGTCTTTGCTAAGCTAAGCCTGCTCTTCCCCCAGTCCCCACCTGCCCCCATCTCCTCCTGGACAAATTTGACCATTCTTCAATGTCAGAATGTCATTTCATATGCCCCTGCTCCATGAAACCTTCTAAGATTCTTTCAACTGAAAGCAAGTTCTACATCTTGTGAAGCATCAGAGCTCTTTCCTTGTACAATTCTTTACCTCTGGCCCCTTTATTTCTTTTTCTTTCTTTTTTTTTTTTTTTTTTTTTTTTTTTTTTTTTTTTT
>NW_007728308.1:187548-207870 GCF_000696425.1 Galeopterus variegatus | reverse complement strand
TGAAAAAAATTTTTTTTTTTTTTGTCTTTTTCGTGACCGGTAAGGGGATCACAACCCTTGGTGTGGTGTCGCCCGCACCACTCTCAGCCAGTGAGCACACCGGCCATCCCTATATAGGATCCAAACCTGCGGCGGGAGCGTGACTGCGCTCCCAGCGCTGCACTCTCCCGAGCTCGCCACAGGGCTGGCCCTGGCCCCTTTATTTCTAAGTTAGTATCTTGTACAACCAGGTATAAATATTTATTGAGAAAAATTAATGATCACATTTGATCTTCACAACAACTGGTTTGTCAGATAGAAAGAGGATCATCATTCCCACTTGACAGATAATAAAGCTGAAGCTCTGAGAGGTGAAGGGTCACATGGTTACCATGGGGTAGATACCAGACACAAGCCTGGTCTTCTGATTCTCACTTTCACTCCGTCTGGAAGAGGAACAGATACAAGATGTCTTTCTTCAACATAACCTTCATCAAGATTATCCTAGAGCCCCAAATACACACTAGATCTCCTAAAACATTGGAAATATGGCTTGGAACCCAAACAGAAAAGCTTGGTGTGGATTCAGGGACTTCGCAAGCAAGATTGTGCTGTCTTGTAGTTATAATTTTCTACAGCTAGTATCAGGGTTGCAAAGCCAGAAAAGACTCTCAAGGTTGTCTAGGACAAGTTTGTAAATATAAAAACTCTGAATTAAGGCTGATATAAGGTGAAAGGTGTGAAAGCACTGGCTACTCTCCTCCCCTTTTCTTGTGCATGGACTGAAGCCTATTTAGTTCACTCCGAGGGAATAATACCTTCAAATCTCCACAGCAGTTAATTGTGCTTTGCCCCAAGCCTGTCATGCTGCTGTTTTGTTACCCTAGGGAACAAGCCAAGCAGCACCAATTTAATTGTCAAATTTAAAATGAACATTCCCTGACGAATAACTACGGGCTATCAAGAAGGCTGTGGTCAGGAACTAAACACTATGCAACTGAGGTGCCAAGGCCCTGTTTCTTCTGGGGCCTGTTTGGAATCAGAAGTGCATACTTCACAAAAACAAATTTTTACAGTTCTCAGGAGCCAGGACAGCTGTGAAAAGAGTAAGCTGGATTGGGTTCTGTCTCCTGCAGCACTCCAAACTCTGCCAGCACCAGTTTCTAGAACCATTACTACCAGCGAAAGTACAAAGGGTAAAGAGTTGTGTGTGCTTTTCATAGGCCTGGCAGGGCCTGGAAGCTTGGCATTTAGGTATTTCTCCTTGTTTCAACGTGTACTCTGAGTAGTTCAAAATGGAAATGGCTAGAGGTTAAACATGAGGCACTGGGGTAGTTTTTTATAGATCCTCTTCTGGCCATAACTTCCCTAAGCTGTGTCTAAATTGAAATTGCCAACACCTGTTCTCTTTGCAGCATGCAGTGTGGGAGAAAACTTTCCAATTTACAATGTCCTCAGACATGTCTTTAAAGTTTCATAATACTTCTTCTTGTATTCCCCATGCTAGATGGGTTCAGAATTGGCAGTATGCATTTTTAGATATGCAGAGATGTAAAGAGTCAGTCAGGACACAAAGCTGTCGGGACTGACTACATAAATTGCCAGGGGCCCACTTCAAAATGAAAATGTGTGTGATACCCCTAGTTAAAAATTACCAAAATTTTATGATGGGGATAACAGATCATGAAACCAAGCCTGGGTCCTTCTAATCATGGGTCACTTGCCCGTGAAGCTATCCCTGCTCCCTGCTTAAACAGAGAGACCAGAACACATTGGTGATTCTTAAATTCAAAGTGTCCTTTGACTGAAAACTGCATAGATTTAATGGTTATTATACTATAATCCTGTATGTGATGATTACATTGTGGAGTGCTGCAGAAAGAGAAAATTCACCTAACAATGATTTTAAAAACCGTTAGAGGACTTTACTAGTTTAGGCAATGACTGCTTAGAGACGGAGGGATGACCTTTGACCTTTTACCAGTATTTTGAAAGGATACTATTTCTGTGATCCTCATTGACCTCCCCTCACAAAGTCCTGGATCTCTTTTGGCCAAAATTAACAATCCATCTTGGCTTCTTGCCGCTTCACATTTATTCACTAGATCAGTGCATGACTGTTGCTCTCAACCTACATGGTTGGGTCAGAGCCTTCACTGGTTAATATTTATAAAAATACTTTGAAGATGAAGTCCTTGATGGGTAAAGGAAACACTGGACTGGATAGAAAAGAGAATTATGGGATCTAGGCCTCCTCCGAGAACTGTCACCATCATACAATGTGATCTTTGGCAGATTTGTGATAGCTGAGTGGTGATACTTTCCTTATGGTGAAATAGCA
Source organism: Galeopterus variegatus (assembly GCF_000696425.1). Lineage (NCBI taxonomy): Eukaryota > Metazoa > Chordata > Mammalia > Dermoptera > Cynocephalidae > Galeopterus > Galeopterus variegatus. Next base: position 205,550 of record NW_007728308.1, on the reverse strand, counting down.
AAAACCAAGGGAAAAGCCTGTAACATTTGATGGGGATTTTGCTCCAATACTGAATTCCTGGGTTGCCATAGAGAAGGCATGTTGGCTGTTTTATCTTTCTAGCCCTGAGTATCCTTCCCCACCATCCATGCTCACACTGTACTCTGGAGATGATTCTTAGCAGGGAAGCACCTCACACTATTAAGAGAAGTATGCTCAGCAATACCCTGTCTTGGGGCTAGCATTTCAACTTTGTCTACACACAGAAAATGGTTTGAAATCTAAATAAAATAAACAGACACAAGTAAAAAATAAAAATCTCAGTAATTTTATACATAACATTTGGTTTCTAGGGCCAGATAACTGATTTTGCTAACATTTTATATCCTATTATTCTGGCCCTGTGAATGCAGAAGTGGGAGTTGTAGGGGAAAAGACAAAAAGGAGAAAATAAGAAGTTGGTTCTGAGTTTATTTTCCTCAGGGCTTCAGAAGGGGTTCTACCTTCTCCCCTGAAAAGGAGTTGAGGGAAGTCTATGTTACTAATTCCACATTAGGTATAACTATGGCCTGCTCAGAATGTCTCAAGCAGCACCTTGAGAGCAGGGAACTGCATTAGTACAAGCCAGCTTGAGCTTGGCGTGGGGCCAAGTCTGGGATGGGGAACATCTCCAGTCAACTATGTGGCTAGTCCCACCTCCCTGACCTGCCTGGGTGGGCTACAGACCTGGCTAAACCAGCCACCTCAACATTTGTGTCAGGGGGCAAAGGAGGGGAGGAGAAGGTGCTTCTTCAGCTCCTGGCTTTTCGCTATCTGGCTGCGTGCATACTGTAAAAAAATTGGCTTCCAGCCTTACCTTCACCATAACTAGTTGACTGTCTTAAAATGATCTGATTTGAGAAGCTCCTCAGGAGGGCTTGAGGTTCTATATTGACTTTGGCCCTTGGCTCTGGGGCATCAGGGACCTGAATTGATTTCAAAGAGTCATAGGAACTTAGATAGGTTATCAAAGGCTTTGATTTGGTCAACCTTCAGTTCATTTCAACATGCACTTACTGAACCAATTACTCTATGCCAGGCCAGTACTAAGAACTGAGGGTACAAAGTGGACTGAGGCCTAGTCCCTGCGCTTTAGGAGCTCACAGGTTATTTACAAAGCCAGAGGAGTAAACAAATAATTTTAACATAATGTGATTAATGATGGGCTAGAGAGGAGAACTTGATGCCTTGAAAGCACTGAGTTGCATTCAACCCTGTCTAGGGGCATCAGGGAAGACTTCCTGAGGGGTCACCAGGAAGGGTTCAAAGGTATTAATTAGGGGGAAAACAGTGAGAAATAAATGCCAAAGAAGGAAGAGCAAGAGCAAAGGCAAGGGGGTATCTAACAGCACTCTATGCTCAGGGGAATATAATGAGTCAGAATTATAAAAACTTAGAGTACAAGGCTTGGAGTAGTGAGAGATGAGACTGGAGAGGGAGGTGGATGGGGACCAAGTCACGTGAGTCTCAGACACCACATTAAGGAGCTTAGCTTATATACTAAAGTTAATGGGAGCCAGTTAGCAGTTTTAAGTAGGGAAGATTTGACAGTTGAAAGATCCCTTGGAGTGTGATAAGTGTGTGAATAAATAAATATATGTCACAACCTTACTTAAAAATGTGCAATATTTGCCCAGAAGCCTATAGAATAAAGCCAGAATTTATTGGTTTGGTTCTCTGTGAGCTGGTCTAACCTAAACTTCTCTTCTCAACTCATTCTGTGCTCTAGCCACACAAAAATCATTCTCCTCTACTCATTTAAAGCTCATGCTGCTCCCTATTCCTGATTGGTCTCTTTCTCCTTCTCTTCTCTGGTGAGCTCAATCATTCTTTGAGAGCAAGATTTTCTCTGAGAAGCCTTCCCTGACAACTAGTTACTTCCTTCCCAGAGCACCCTGATCATGCCGTATAGCCTTTATCACACAGTGTTTTAACACTATGGTATAGACTTGATCACATGGTGTTGTAACATGTCTTCCCTTAGCACCCTGTTCATGCCTTATAGTCTTTATCACACAGTGTTGTAAAGTCCCTGTTTCCCCCAGTATTCTCCACTTGGTGTGAGTTGCTTGAAATTTAAAAAAAAAAAAAAAAAAAGCCTTATTTATTTCTAAATTCCTAGCACTACATAAAGTCATCACTTAATAGATGTTGGTTGAAAGAATCTGAGGATGAACTGATTAAAACAGGAAGTTGAAAACAGACCACTCTAATCATTTTTAGTGAAGTGTAGCAGAAAAAGCATCAATCAGGGGTGGGGGTAGGGAGTGAGATAGGACTTGGGAATAAAAACCATATCTTTCTGTTGTCTTATTGCAGTCATCCTTTCTTATCTCTGGGGTTTAGTGTCCCAAGCTATATATTGGTCCAACTGACCTTCTGAATGATTATCAATCTCTTTCCCATCCAGGATCTAATTCTCTAGGATCATGTCAGTCATATGGTCCATATTCCCAGCCTCTAGAGGTATACAGATGCCTTGGCAAGAAAATGTATAAAGCACTTGTGTTTAGAAGAAGAAATGCCAAGTCCCTGTGATAGATAAATACTGCAAAAAGTATCTAAGAGATACTTCAGACTTCCTCACGAAGAATGGAAAAACAGATCTGTCTTTCTCTATTTCTCTCTCTGTCTCTGTCTCTCTCTGTATATATATATACACACACACATATAAAATACATAAAATGTTTCTCTAATTTGTGTATGCAAAGAATTAGGGCAGTAGGAGTGCCACAGGGGAATTTTGAGTTCCATTGACTTGACTTTGCCTAGCCTCAGTAGCCCATGAAATCCCATTCAAAAGATTTCACTATGTGAGCCTTATAAGTTAAACTCCATAGGGTACATATTCATTTGTTTGTAGCTTTCGTACCCAAAGAGATCTGCTGTCTGATCTTCCCCAGTCTAGAAAAGGTAGGTGTTTTCCTAGATTCTGCTGTGAAACCAAAGCCACAATGGCATAAGCCAGGTAAGAAAAAAAAATATATATATATACACACACACACACATATGTATATACATATGTGTATATGTGTGTGTGTATGTGTGTGTGTTAAATATATTATCAGGACCTTTCCTAGCCAGCTGGCAGCAAAGGAGAAATAACATCTACAAAAATGATGGCTAATAGGATGTGTCTGTAAGTACTTAATTTGTATGTTTTTCATGAATGTGAGAACAGAGCCCGGATTCTTTTCTTTCTTTCTTTCTTTTTTTGGCTAATCTTATTGTTCTTGTTTTCATTATTTTTTTTATTTATTAAGAATATTCATGAGCTACAAAGACACAAAGCTAATTGTCACCCCCCGTGCCCATGACATGAGGGCCAGATTCATACTGGGGCCATACCCATTACCAGAAATTATTTTTGTACCCTGTGTCCCCACCCGGATTCTGTTCTGATTCATTTCTCACTATCACCAAAAGTCTATAACCTTAGCCCATTTCCCCTTGCAAAACTGGAAAAAGTTGGGTCAACTGAGCTCAGAGAAATGATTTGTAGGGTTCCAGAAGAGAGTACGAAAATAATTAATAACGATAATTTAAAATGACAGCATTTGTATAATCCTTTTTGCATAAATTTTCTTAATTGATTCTTGTAATAATCATGCTCTAGTGAGTTTTAAGGCCTTTGCACTGACTATTCTCTGTTTAGACAGTTCTTCTCACCTATCTTTGCCTAGTTTTACTAATGCTTTGGATCTCAGCTCAGTGGTCATTTTATTAAGGAAAGCTTCTCTAACTTCACTATCGAAGCTTACCTGTTGCACTCTCAAAGCACTGTCATCTTTGTTTCTTTTATTACAATTGCAATTTTATATGAGTGGGCATGATTATCTCATTATTATATCTCTACAATATAAAATTGTTTTGACAAGTAGCTACCCAACCAGAGAATATATTTCTCGGCTCCCTAACATCTGGGCAGAAGGGACATGGCATATAATCAGTTCTTACCAATGCAATAGAAACAGAAGTGATGTCTGCCACTTCCTGGCCACAACAGTTAAAAATCAGATGCACCTTCTTTATCCTCTCTTTCTACTTCTCCTACCTGTGTGTAGAGGCTTCTGATGCCCTAGGGAAGTGGTTCTCAAACTTGACTACATGTTAGAATCATCTAGGAAATTTAAAAATTCTGGTGGTGATTATCATTTTCTGGGTTCCAGGTGCGGGGACTCCCTTAAGGATTTCTTGTAGAGCTGGTCATGTGATGGTGAACTCCTGCAGCTTTAGTCTGGGAAATACACTATTTCCCCTTCGTTTCTGAAAGATGGCCTTGCTGGGTAAAGTATTCTTGGTTGGCGGTTTTTTTCCTTTAGTACTTTGAATATATCACCCCAATCTCTTCTGGCCTGTAGAGTTTCTGTTGAGAAGTCTGCTGTTCGTCTGATGGAGATTCCCTTACAGGAGACTTGATGCTTTTCTCTTGCAGTTTTTAGGATTCTCCCTCTGTCTCTGGCTTTTGACAGTTTGACTACAATGTGTCTCAGAGAGGACCTTTTTTGGTTAAATCTTTTTGGGGATCTTTGAGCTTCTTAGATCTGGAAGTCCATATCTTTACCAATACCTGGGAAGTTTTCCGCTATTATTTCATTTAATATGTTTTCAATGATTTTTTTCCTTTCTCCTCGCCCTCTGGAACACCCATGATTCAAATATTTGTGCGCTTAAGGTGGCCTGCTAACTCTCTTAGATTCTCTTCATTTTTTAAAATTCTTTTTTCTTTTCTTTTTCTCTGTTTGGGTTATTTCAAAGACTGTCCTCGAGATCAGAAATTCTTTCTTCTACTTGCTCTAGCCTGCTGCTTACACTCTCAATTGTCATTTTTATTTCATTGAGTAAATCTTTTGGTTCCAGGAGTTCTGCTACATTCTTTTTTTATGGAATTTATCTCTTTGTAAATTTCATCCTTCAAGTACTGGATTGTTTTTCTTGTTTCATTGTGTTGTCTAATTGAGTCTTTCTGTATCTCACTGAGTTTGTTTAAGGTTGTTACTCAAAATTCTTTTTCAGACATTTCAAGGGTTTCCTGCTCTATGGGGTCTGGTACTTGAGAATTATTATATTCCCTTGGTGGTGTCATATTTCCTTGTTTTTTCATATTTCTAGTCTCTCTACATTGATTTCTGGTCATCCAGTTGAGCAGTTGCTTCTTCTATTACTCTGAAGTGGACTTTAAGGAGAGAGATTTCCTCCTGTAGATATGTTTTATATTGATTGTTGAGTAGGGTGTATTAGTATTGGTTCTGGGTGGACTCAGTAGTGTACTCTCCGTGTGGGTCCTGCCATATTCAATGTCAGAGTTTTGTGTGAGTGCCTCTGTGGTATAGAAACTGGGGCACTTAGTGATATCTTGTTGAGGTTAGCTGGGACATTGAAGATGTGGGCTAGCTCTCGAAATCTTAAGTAGCTGGGTTCCCTGTCACTGTTTGGCTGGGGTGAGTGACCCTAGGTGGACTTGTTGGCTTCCCAGCTAGCATCCCATGACCCCATTGGGTGCACTGGGATATACTGGATCTCCTCAGCTTGAATGAATGACCCTGGGCAAGGTTTCTCTTTCCTTGTTCCTTTTTCCTTGTTCCTATAGTTACTTCTCCTGGGTTCTTGCTTCCCTCAGTTAGGGGCTGGATTGGTGGTGGCTGGGAATTTTCTTCTATATGTTATTTGGCTATCCTTGCTTTCTGTTTTCTCTAGGATCTCTATGTGCTACTTTCCCTGGGTGAAGGCAGTCATGATCACTGCACATGGGGTGAAATTCCCCCTGTGAATTGTGTCACTGGGGTGTGGGTCTGTACTGGCTTACCTCCTTCTGGTGTCTCTGTTTGTGACCCTTCTTGTGTCAATGCATGGTGACAATGGTGTGATAAAGACTCTTCGCAAATTAGGTATAGAAGGAATATATCTCAACAGAATAAAAGCCATATATGAAAAACCCACTGCCAATATCATCCTGAATGGGGAAAAGCTAAAAGCTTTTCCCTTAAGGACAGGAACTAGAACTCCAACTCATTTCTCTCTATTACATGTGATATTTCCCCAAGAGTTAGCATTCAATATTTCCTGATAAAAATAAAATATATTTCATTTTCATGTATCTGGAAAGATTCATGGTATATTATTGGGATCATTAGTAATATGATCAAGAAATATTTATTTTGCACCAATTGTTTGCTGGATAGAAAGGATGTATACAAAAAATTAATAATATTAGGCATATTCTGCTATATGCCAGGTGAGTGGCAGAAGTATCCCAGGTCATCTGAGGAGGACAAGAGCACTGTGAGTTGGGGTAGACCTAGAAGGCTTTATAGGAAAGGTGAACTTTGAGCTAAGCCTTGGAAGACAGGTAAAGTCTGATAAAAAGATCAGGGAAAGGAGGAAGGGTATTTTAAAGAGAGGAAATAATGTGAACAAAAGCTTCCCATGTGTTGCAAAACCAGGTTAGGTGTTGCTGGTTAGGACCAACAGTAACACACACACTTTTGAACAAAATGCAATGAGTGAAACCACTGCTGGTGTTGAGGATTAAAAGGAGGTGATAAAGAGTTATGAAAGTGGGAGACCAGGGCTCTAAAATGAGTTACTGGAAGTGACAGCACTTAATAAACTGTAAAGCACAATGCACATAGAAGTGATTAAAAAGATTATTGCTGTTGTTATTGCTATTTCACCACAGAGTAAATGGTTTTATTTAATCATCACTGAGTTTCATCACTGAGTGGTGGCCATTTCTATAGATCAATCAAAGGCGTAGCTTCGCTCAGAAAGGCTTTGGAAACAAAATATACAAACTGAAAACTTTCTGTCATCTCACCTGTGCATGAGCTTATTGGAAGTTTAGAAGGGCCTGAATCGGCAGGTGGGTGACTTCAGACACTGTCAGCCCTTCACATTTAGGGTGAGATTCTTGGAAGAAACGAGTATGAGAAAGGTGAGCTTTTATTAAGGAAAAATAAAGTTTGACAGAACGAGCTAGCAATATTAGTTATCATCTGTCACTTTGAACAGCATTTTGATCCTTTTGATGACTTGAAAGGACTCATTTTCCTCTCACTCTGACTGAGAAATTAGCAAAACTGATATCGCAAATCTATAGTGAGGCAGGCTTGAGGGCTACGGAGCCAAGAAGCTCAAGTTTAAATACCAGCTTTGTTCCTTCCTGGCTGTGAGAACTTACACCTCTCTGAACCTCGGAGAGAAAGAATAATCCCTACTTTGCAGAATTATCATGAGGATTGAATGAAATATACATACATAGGGCCTAGGTTGTTCCTCAAATATCAGTTCTTGTTTGCTTCTCTGGCATTATAGAGCATAGGTTAGAGTCAGAGAAGATATGAGCCCAAGTGAAGGGAATTCATTCATTCATTCAACAAATTCCAAATGAGCACCTCCTAAATATTAGGATCAGTACAAGCAACTATAAATAGAACAGTAACAAAGCAAACAAGACCGTTATTTTGTGTAGTGTACAGGCCAGATCCTTTTTAACATATACTAGCTGTGTGCCTGTAATACTTAATTCCGCTGATGGAATAATAATCATTGCCCAACAAACTTTATAGGGAAGTTGTGAGGATCAGATAAGATAATGCACATGGAGGTATTCTTATGAACTATAAATTACTACACTGATGAAATTTTAATAGTTGTGTTCCTATTTGATTTCAAGGGGGACTAAAAGGCATAGGTTTCTAGCTGTAGGTATCAGAGAGCATCTTATCATAGAATCTTGACCAGGAGGCTGGCCAAATTGGAGTGAATATGAGAATGTCATCAACATTGTCAGTCTAGATGCTGATAGTACACAGGCACTTTGCACAACCAGAGAGGTCTGGCTCTCTTCAATGATGAAAGAGAAAGCCTTTGTCTTTTGGGCCTCCGGTAATTTCTTCTTATGTTCAACTTCTCTGTTTTTCCTGCCAGGAAGTCCATATTCCCATTGCCTGCCCAGTTTTCTCCCTTCTCCTTCCTCTAAGTGAATCTGCTTTAAAGAAATGATCTGGCCAACTCATTTACATCAATGTGTCAATGACTAAAAGACTTCATGGATGACCACTCTCCAGGAAAGTGGCACTGAACTGGGGGCTTAGCCTTAAAACAAACAGAGAACTAATAGTAGAATATCGGAATATCAATAAAGGTTGGGTTACTCTGAAATCACACCAGGTGGACGAAGTCTGGTGCCATTACAGGAAACTTAACAAAAACAGAACTATAAAATATCAGAGCCAAAAGACTTCTTAAATTATGTTTCCTAGAACACTAGTCATTCATCTATTCTTCTGCAAAGAAAAAGGATGAAAAAGTGATTGTCAATATCCCTGGAAATCTTCTCTGGTAACCTCAAAGCATAAACTTTTTATGGACCATTATTAGGGTTGGGGGAGGGCACAGGTCTGTTGATACACATAGAGAAGCCCATCTCCAAATTTCACTACTGAGTTGGCTGCACTAGTTGGCAAAAATTTATACTTTCTGCCTCTGTAGAAGAAACGTATTTATTTGATTGCCTTCCCAGAAGCCCCCTTTGAAGGAAACACTGTTCTTCACTTCTTCCAGAAGAATTCCCCCTCTCCCCATTCACATGGTTACTGAGGGCTACTATGTTCCTACAATGATATCCCACTCCCTGGTGACAATTAATTGGCTGAAGGATGGGCACATGATCCAAGCTTGTACAGAGTCCTCTCCTGGACTTTTCGACCAAGAGATTTCATCTCAGTTTGACTACTAACTTGAACTGTACAGATGTTAGCAATTGCTATTTTCTCCCATGTGGACTCAGAATGGAGGAAGTGGTCTGTAAAGAGAGGAGAAGGAGCAGACATGCCAAGAAAAGAAGAGATAATAGAGGGAGAGAGAGAGTCCTGACAGCATTGAGTCCTTTGTTCTAATTGTTTCCAAGGACCAGCAAAATTCTGGTTCTGTGAGACATCCCTGTAGACTTGATTATAAGTAGCTCTGTAGGCTAAGTTATTAAATTTATCTTTTTGCTTAAGTGAGCTCAACTGGTCTTCTATTACTTGCAACCAGGACTCCTAACTAATAAAGCCCCATATTTATCAAAACCAAAGACACATCATTAATGAGCTTTTATATTTACAGAATCTTACTATTGTGCAAGTATTTTCTGCTTTTATTTATATTAATATGTGTTCATATATGAATTTCTTAAGACAGAATTTACAAGCCAAGTGCTATTTGGAGACAGCAAACCAGGTCCCCTGGAGTAACTGAGGCACAAAGCAATTTGACTTACTGAGGGTCAAATCAGAGCTAGAACACATACCAAGGTCCTCTGATTTTGAATTATTCATGAACTTTGTTGTCTTAGCCCAAGGTGGGGGATCTTGACTTTGCATTAGTGATTCTCACTGATAGAGATGGCAGGTTAAAGAATCCAAAATGTTTCCTCTAACCAATTGAGAGACAGAACCTATATGCCTAAAGTCACTACCACAGTATCTGAGCATAGCCATTTTGAGTCCAAGGTGTATAATAGTATCACAAACTAGTTAGTCCTTGATGAGGCTCTTCATTTCAGTTTGATTACACAGTCCAAATGTTCTTGCAATACTGTATTACATTTGTGTCCATATCCCTGTCCTGGTTTGCTATCTATGACAAGGGCTCTTTTTAACAGCTTTGCATACAAGTTTTCTGGGCATTTCATTGCCACAGCACACACAATTGCATTTTGGCCAGTGTGGGAAAGCAGGTGACTAAGGAATGGTAATGTTGGAAGGGAGACAAAGGGACGATTACTGAGAAGATAGTATTTGATCGTTGCATTTGAATCCACTTTGTCCCAGATTGAAGTTGATTTAGGAAGGAACATAGCTAGAATTGGTATCCTATGCAGTCCTATCAGAATATAATCAGTTTTGGTCTGTTGGAAAATACTATTTGCTTTTCTTTATGACTTTGATCATAATAGCTCAAAATTTCAGTATACATGAGCTTGAATCATGTCTAAATAAAGTAACAGATTTTCAACTAACAAATAGCAAAGCACTGTCTGTGATTCATTAGGTAAAGTGTAAGAATTCCTACTGAGAACTCTCTACTTTCCAAAGTATGAGAGAATGATGCTCTTTCCTTTCATTGATTTATACTTCAACTCAGCCAGAAATTAAAGTAAGTATTGATGTTCACAGATTGATTCATAATATCCTAAGTTGTTAGCTGCCCTGGATCAGGATGAAACTAAGGGAGTGGGGGTGTTATCTCAGGAGCTTATGAGATATGGTATGCTTCTCTGAAGGACAGGCATGTAGTGGAAGACAACAGAAGGAATTTTAAGACTCCTCCAGTAACATGTCCTCCGCCCTACTCCCTTGTGACTTCACTGTCACCCATTTCCAGAAGCAGCTGCCAGAAAAATTTGTCCCAATGTCAAAATAGAGCTAGTCCAACCCTAACCAAAGTGTCCAGTTAGCTGCAAACAATTTGTGTCTCTGGGGAAACTTGTTGAGGGAGGATAATCACTGAAAAGCCTGGTGTGGAAGAAAGAACTCTGACAAAAGAGATTGCTGGCCCCATATTTCTCTGCATCTGAAAAGCTAGATAACTTTGTGCAAGTCACTTCAGTCAGAGGCTCAGGTTCCTCTTCTGCAGATATCATAATGCATGCTGTGCTTAACTCCAAAAGTTGTTATGAAAAATAACTGAGGTATTATATGCAAATGTTCCTTGTGAAACCCAGTGTCTTATACAAAGATCAGGTGGTATTACTGTTGCCAGGGAGAGAAGGTACAGCGACAGGGTGAAGGCACCCTCCCTATTTGTTAATCCAGAGAAATAACGTTGGTGTGGTAGCAGTCATTCAGTGGCTCACTACTCCTATCTTTGAACTTTATAGGCAGGTCCTGCTACTATGAAAGATAGCAGTGGTCTCAATCGCATCTTTTGGCCTCATTCTGATTTCCTCAGAACACTCCATTCTTAAAGGCCTGTAGCTGACATATATTCTGATTGATAATCACTTTCCCTTTTGGCAGCTATTGATTCCCTCCTTAGTACCTGGTGGAGTTGAGATGAATATAAGCCAAGAGTCCCTGTATGTTGCCATCTGCAAAGGTGTTTTGCAGCAAAGAATGCTGCCAAGGACATTTCTCCACTAGAATGGGATGGAGCCTTTTTGCTGGGGAAGAGTGAGATGTGGGTGGAGAAGAAAAGGGGTCTTGCTACACTGATTTCCAACTGTTGACCTCTGCTTCATATGTTTTGAAATCTTTTAAATGTGGAGTTTAAACTTTGAATCCCAAATGTTATCCCTGGCACCTAAACTTGGGGTCAAATATCCTTAGGCATTTTGAAAAGTAAATAGCTCTATACAGATGATAGCAGTAATTAACTGTTGCCTAACGCCCGAGAGGCAATATGACATTTTGTTTTCTGTCAAACAGACCAGGCCCCAAACTCTAGCTCTGCCTCAATATTGTCATCTTTAAAACAGGAATAATACCAAACAATAATACTACCCTTGAAGAGCTGTTGCAATGATTACAAGTAATATACATATTGACACATAATTGGCAAACAAGCAATTATAATAATCCTTATTACACATTTCCTTTGCATTCATTATTTTACTTGTTTTTTTACAAGTCATCAAGAAGAAAGTTATCATCTCTATTTTACAAAAAAAAAAAAAAAAAAAAAGTAAAACAAGGCCCAAAGTAGTTAAGAAGATTAAGCCAAAGGTCAGATGGCATGCAAATAGCAGTGGAAAGTATTTTTATTTTTTATCAAAATAAAAACAATAAAACTCTGTTATAAAATGCCTTGCTATGGAATATTTAATAATGCTCCTTCTCACCTAATGTCTGGTCCACATATAGTGGATGGACAGGACACCTTGCCATAGGATCAGAGAGGCAGCTGAGGGATAGTAGTGAGAGATCAGTTTCTTTTTAATAGAACATCTAGGTTCATAGTACTGGCCCTGCCTCCTGTCAATTGACTGACCTTGGACAAATTACTTAATATTTCTGAACCTCATTTACCCCTTCTATAAAATAGGGATAATCCCTACTCACCCGGTTTCTTATGCAATAGTAAGTAATTATCAACTTCCTGTAATGCTAGTATATCACAGTGAATTCCTAGTGAATTATCATTAACAGTAAAATAGCAGAGGTATAGACTAACCTCTCTTTTTCTTATACCACTTTTGCAATATGCTCACATTTAACATTTTACCCCTATATTTTGATTAAATGGAACATTTAGAGCTTTTATCCAGTGCCTAGCAGACTTCCTGGCATACAATAGAAGTTCCACACATTTGTTGAGCAAGTAAAAAAATGAATGAATGGCAATGAACAAGGTGGGAGATACTGTCTGAGGGAGAAGTATGATCTATATCTATACATCTACATCTGTATAAAATTATAATACATATCTAATTGTGATAAGTATTATAAAGGAGATAAGAATAAAGTGTTATATAAACTAATTATGATTAATATACCCAGAGAAGCTTCTCAGAGAACTCAGCATTTCAGCTGTGTGTTGAATTTGGTCATGAACGAAGGAAGGGAAAAACATTTCAGTAAAAGGGAACAGCATGGCCCAAAGGTAGTCAGATCTGGGAGTGTAGGGTGTATTCAGAGAGAGCACAAGAAGTAAGGTATGACTGAAGAAGTGAGTGGTTGGCAGGAGAAAGAGGTGGAAGAAGGGGTTGCAGAGAGATTGGGACCTAACTGTGATGGACTTTAAAGGCTAGGCTATGGAACTTGGACTTGAACCTGCAGGCCAGAGGTTTCAGATTGGCAGCTACAAACTGATTCTTGTCCACAGACATGTTTTGTTTGGCCTGCAAAGGGTTGGCCTGCATGATATTTTTAATTCATCTGAATTAGTAGCCAACATTTAAAAATCAAGAGATTTCACATTAAAATCTGGAATGCTGTTGTTCTCGAAAATAATGGAACATCTGGAACACTGAGTCCTCATTTTTGCCTGGTGACAACCAGTTGGAGCTAACTGGTGGCTGCTCACTTTAGATGGGGCATCTGCTCTCTAGTTGGCCATAGCCTTCCCCACACCCTTGTCTCTCTAATACCAGGCTCTCTTCACTCATTTCTGTTACTTAGGAGCCATTTGGATTTGAAGTTTCTGGTGCAGGCGTTTGAAGGTTATAGAGCAGAGGAGCAATGCTGTCAGAATTGTCTTTTTAGAAATAATCCCCTCATTCTAATTCTGTTGAAGATAGCCTGGAAGAGAGTGGCCAGGGGAGAAGTTAGGGCTAGAGGTGTGGGAAAAGATATGATGAGATGAAGACTCCAACATTGAGAGGCAGGAAGAAAATATGATATCAGAAAGCAGTCCTTTATAGCCCTCTATGTGGAAGTAATTGCAGATGTATACAAATCAGCAGAGGGAAGAACTCTGACAGTTTATTCATAAGCCCCACTCATCTCCAGCCCAGCTCAAATGTAGTTACTTAAATGACTCTTCACTCTTCTTCCTGAACCATCAATGAGCACCTCAAAGGCAGAGTCTACAGTGTTCTATTCATCACTGAATCCAAATGTCTAGCACAGAGCTTGGCAAACGGTAAGTGCATAATAAATATTCATTCAATGCATGAATTGAACAGATTCTCTACTTTGCTTGGAGGTTGGAAAAAGGGTTATTATATTCCTAAGCATGCTGAAACCACAAGGGTTTTAGAAAATCTCCAAAGCCAAATTTCCAGTTTGGTAACAGAATTTTAATTCTGTGGAAATAAAATCCGTTCATTTATTTAACAGATAATTATTCAGCACTGACCATGTGTCATACCAGGCTGAGTCCTAAGGATTCAATGATTAGCAAACACCCAACGTGGTCCCTTCTCTCAGGAAACTTACAGTCCAATGAGGGAAACAGTGTGAGAAGTCCTCCAAAGGAGAAATACTGGGTGTTGCTGAAACATAACAAAATGTGGGTGGGTGGGGGACTTGAGCTAACTTAGGAGGTTTAGAAAGTCTTCCTGGAAGTGCACAGGTATTAACTAGACAAATAGGGAGAAGGATGAACCAGCACTTCAGGTAGAGGATCTAGCATATGCAAAGGCAGGAAAGGAGTACAGGGCTTTTGAGGAACTGAATAAAGGCCAGTGTGAGTGAAGCTTAGAAAGCAGCAGAAAATGTGGTACAAGATGAGGTCAGAGAGGTGGATCATGTAGGATGTGGTTAAAGATTTGGGTTTTTATACTAAAATAAATAGGAAGCCAGCGACAAGATTTAAGTAGGGAAATGATATGGCAAGATCCAACTTTCTAAAAGAACCCTCTCCACAAACATATATTAACAATTGATTATTGACAAAGGTCCAAAGACAATTAAGTGAAGAAAGGATAGTTTTTTTCAATAAAGGGCACTGAAACAATAGGGCATCTATACATAAAACTGGATATCTGTTTACAAATATTGACTCGAAATGAATCATAGATCTAAATGTAAAACTGAAAACTATACAACTTCTAGACAAAAACACAGTAAGAATCTCTGTTATCTTGGGTCAGAAAATGATTTCTTAGATCTAACACCAAAAACATAATCCATAAGTGAACAAATTCATAAACTGGATTTCATCAGAATTAAAAGCATCTGCTTTTTAAAAGACACTGGTAAAAAAATAAAAGCAGACCATGGACAGAAAAGATATTGTTAAATTATATTTCTGATAAAGGACTTGTGTCCAAAATATATAAATAACTCTAAAATCTCCATAATGAAATATAAGCAGCCCAATTTTGATAACGGGCTAAAAATTGGGGCAAAGTATTCATCAAAGAAAGTACATAAATCAAAAATGAGCACATGAAAAATGCACTACATCATTATTCATTGGATAAATATAAATTAAATGAGAAACACTTAAACCTCATTAACACTTGCTTTCATGAGAAACACTTATATCTCACTAACAGTTAAAAAGACTGACCATACACACTAAGTGCTAGTGAGGATGTGGAGAAACTGGAATTCTCATATTGGTGGAAATGTAAAATAGTACAACCACTTCAGAAGACGGTTTGGCAGTTTTTTATAAAGGTAAATACACATCTTCCCTCTGACCTACCTATTCCACTACTAAGTGTTTACCCAAGAGAAATGACAGCATATGTCCATATGAAGACTTTTGCATGCATATTCATAGCAACTTTATTTGCAATAGACCCCCAATGGAAAAAAACAAAAAAACAAAAAACTAAAGTCCATCAACAAGTAAATGAATAAACAAACTGTGTCACAACAACTCAATGTACTACTACTTAGCAATAAGAAAGAACAAACTAATGATATGCATAACAGCTTGAATGGACGTAAAGGGCATTATGGTCAGTGAAAGATGCATAACCCCTCAAAAAGAGCTCATACTGTGTGATTCCATTGATATAAAATTCTGGAAAATAAAAACTAATCTATACTAATAGCAAGCAGGTCATTGGTTACCTGAGGGGGAGTGTGGAAGGGGTAGAGGGAAGAAACACAGAGGTACAAAAGAAACTTTTGGGATGATAGATATGTTCACTGTCATGTTTGGGTGATAGTTTCCTAAGTGTATGCATATGTCAAAAATTATCGTTTTGTACAACTTTAAATATGTGCAGTGCATTGTATGTCAATTATATCATAATAAGGCTGTTTAAAAAATTCCTCTGGCTGCTCAAAGCAGAACTGACTCTAGGAAAGTAAGAGTGGAAGGAAGGAGACCATTTACAGTGGTCCAGGTGTTAAAGGATGGTGCCTTGAATTAGGTTGGCAGGAACAGAGATGAAGAGAAGTGGGCAAATTTGCTAGATATTTAGGAAGTAAAACCCATAGGACTTGATGAATGTGTCCATCATTTTCCAAAGATCAGCTCATTCTGGATTTCCAGAGCAAGGAACTAGGGAAGATTCCATTAACAAAGCTCCTTTGAAATTGCAGAGGAAGCCCACAGCAGAAATGTATCCTCAACTCCACTGACCTGAGAGAACACTACTGGTTCTATTAGATTGCTAAAAAAAATTGCAAAAAAGAGGAGGAGGAGAAGGAGAAAGAAGAGTAAGAAAGCTTGTACAAGCACTGAATTTATATATTTTTCTTCAGCAGTTGTCTCTTGATCTTCTTGAAAGCAATGGGAAGAAAATGAGATTTGAGATGGGGGATCAGAGCTCAAAATTCAAACAAAGTATATGTCTCTAGTATGCTCACAGTAGTTAACCTTTCCTGATAATGGTATAATTATGGATAGCACCACATTTAAACATAAAAAATAATATGGTGATCCTTAAGATTTCCTGTTTATGAATTTGTTCTATATACCTGATCTCTTTTAATGGCCTCAATACCCTCTGAGGGTAAGTATGCAATTTTCTGATGAGAAAACTGAAAATTTTGGTGCTGTGGAAGCACCATGAACTTTGGAATCCTTCAGACCTGGGTTTGAATGTCTGTTGGGCTGCCATTTACTTAAAGGGTAGCTTTTGAGAATTATTTTACACCTTAATTCAATTTTTTTTTCAGGATTTGTTGCTTCTAAGTTCCCTCCTTTCTCCTTCCCATTGTTCATTTACTGCCATAACATCCCCCTTCATTGTCAGTCTGTAGACAGTTCTTCTGGCTCTAAGACCTATGTTCATTCCATTCTACCATCTTGCCAGCCGACTCAATTCTCTTTGAGCAACCCTTGCTAAAAACTTTGGTGGGATTAGAGGTTATGATGACTATACAAATAAGGTTTTCAGAGTATCTGTACACTTCAATTAAACATTCCTGTTTCTCATTACAATAGGCTATTGAGAATTAGCCATGTTACAGATTGACATGTCTATGAATAAGACTACTTCTTTACCACAAGGAGTGATTTGTGAGATTCCTCACCAATAAAGAGGGTATGATTGGGGTATGTCCAGGCAGGACTGCAGTTGTTAAATCTCAGGGGATAATTTTTCACTTCCTCAGGTGAAAGGGTCCTCAGGCCTTTGTGTTCTGGAAGGTTCCTTTATAGGCATTTCCCAAGTGCCCATAAGATTGATGGGTCTAGCTAAAATAGCAATGGGATGGAAGGCTAGTTTAGGTTCTACTAATGTGAGACATAGAACAAATTATGTCCTTGCTTCAGCTTGTTCATCTGTGAGATACAGCTGATCATGTCCATTCTTCCTTGCCTTTAAGTTTGAGTTACCTCCTTTGGTCAAGGTAAGTAAATGCCCATGATGTTTGGCTGTACACAAAATAAAGTTACAATTTCTCTTTTCTCTATACAAGTCTGTAAAAAGTGGAAGAGGCTCAGGAAAAAAATCTCCATATGCCTTTTGGTACAGGGAGACCCTGGCCAGATCCAGGGGTCTAAGAAATTTAAAAGCTAAGGAGGCTCAGGGCCTCTGCTCACATATAAGGCAACCTTCTTCCTTATAGATTTACCTTTCCATTCCTACATGCATCCCCATCTTTACACAGGGGCTATGGCACCTCGTCTACAAAGGAGCAGTTGCAGTACCTACCCCACACAACCCTCCACTTCTTGCTGTCCATAAAGAGGAGAAAAGCAGCCCTATATAGGTTCTGTTTCTTGGATAGTGCAGTTGGAAAGCTTAAAATATGCAAAGGCAACTTGGAAAACCAAGGGCCTGTACACAAGCAAACGTTTACAAAGTCCTGGACAAAATCGAGGGCCCCTGTGTACAAGGCAAGTGTTTCCGGTATTTGTGTATTTGCCTGCATGTCTAGGTTATTTTGCCTTTGCACGTCTGGATAAGCAAGAAGTGCGTGGTTAGAAGCAATTCCAGACAAGAAGAAGGACAGAGAAAAGGTTAGAATGACCTCTGGTTCCTGGGGTCGAGGGTTCCTAGAGCAAATGGCATTGTGCCACGAGGCCCAGTCTGCCGCTATGAATGAGGTTTCTGCAAGCATGGCTTGTTCCTCAGTTTGTAGGAGACTCGCCTGTCTGCGCGTCCCCATCAGCCCTGAAAAAAACCTCTGGCAGCCATTAGGAAC